>NW_027013106.1:318562-325116 GCF_036934945.1 Oncorhynchus masou masou
GGTCCTCTCTCTGTGGTGACTTAAAGAAGAGTAAAGTGAAGGCAACATCTACGCTGAATTTCTCTGAACTAATATCCATCTGAATTCTGTCATGTCCATTGATGAAAGAATAGGCTCACCTCATCGCAGCTCGTTTGCTTGAACCCTGCTCATACTGAGGAGCTAAGTGTTAATTATAGAAGAACAAGCATTGTGAATGTACAGAACATAAAATGCAATAATGTTTGTGAATGTTTCAAACTCATGTCTACATTCATTATTATTGAAAGGAGAGAAGCGGTTTTTATCGAGATCCACAAATCCACAAGGAGTCAGAAACCATATTTATTTATGCCAGTCAGCCATCAGCTCCCCTGTTGGGACAGCTTTATGTAAGACCCTAACCGTTTGTGGGAACCTTTTTATACTGCATTTTTATCTATTGTTTTAGTGTTGTAGTTTCTTCGTGGGAAGCATGCATCTACAAACAAAATAATGTTGTAGTTTCTTCGCATCTACAAACAAAATAATGTTGTAGTTTCTTCGCATCTACAAACAAAATAATGTTGTAGTTTCTTCGTGGGAAGCATGCATCGACAAACAAAATAATGTTGTAGTTTCTTCACTGGCATGCATCTACAAACAAAATAATGTTGTAGTTTCTTCACTGGCATGCATCTACAAACAAAATAATGTTGTAGTTTCTTCACTGGCATGCATCTACAAACAAAATAATGTTGTAGTTTCTTCACTGGCATGCATCTACAAACAAAATAATGTTGTAGTTTCTTCACTGGCATGCATCTACAAACAAAATAATGTTGTAGTTTCTTCACTGGCATGCATCTACAAACAAAATAATGTTGTAGTTTCTTCACTGGCATGCACCATGAAATATGTAAAATAATGTTGTAGTTTCTTCACTGGCATGCATCTACAAACAAAATAATGTTGTAGTTTCTTCACTGGCATGCATCTACAAACAAAATAATGTAGTTTCTTTGTGGGAAGCATGCATCTACAAACAAAATAATGTTGTAGTTTCTTTGCGGGAAGCATGCATCTACAAACAAAATAATGTTGTAGTTTCTTTGCATCTAAAAACAAAATAATGTTGTTGTTTTTTTTGCACCACCAAGATTGCCATGTTAAAATCACCGCTGTCTGTCATAACAACCCAACTTTAGGGCAACCGTAAGTTCCTCCGTTATTCTGCGCTCGGCCGCTGTCAAACTAGACTGCCCTGAAAGCGGAGTAGATTGCCAGGGTGATTTTACTATCACACCCATTTGGTCTGGTGAGAGGATGAATATAATGTGTGTACTGATTTATTTATTTTTTAAATAATGGTTTTAATGAAAACATGTCATTATTTGCCTTGTAAGAACAGCCTGTTGTGGAGTATTTCTAGCCAAAGGAGAGGAACTTTTTGAAAAGATTTCTTCAAAAACAATCAAAGTGTATTATTAATTATTGCAATAATGGAGCTTGTCAACGACACATCCTCCTGAATACATGGCAAACAACAAATATGTCGAATGGGTCAAAGTTATCATTTTATTTTAAAATAAATGAATAATTCACATCAGAGTCTGCTGTGAAGACTGTTGTCATTGTATAGAAACCAGGGTTTGGCCCTCAAGACTGGGGTTCTTATCAGCTATCCATTCCAGAGACATCTCCTCTCTGGTACCACATAGTACACCAACACCAACTCAGCTATCCATACCAGAGACATCTCCTCCCTGGTACCTCATAGTACATCAACTCAGCTATCCATTCCAGAGACATCTCCTCCCTGGTACCTCATAGTACATCAACTCAGCTATCCATTCCAGAGACATCTCGTCCCTGGTACCTCATAGTACACCAACTCAGCTATCCATACGAGAGAAATCTCCTCCCTGATACCTCATAGTACACCAACTCAGCTATCCATACCAGAGACATCTCCTCCCTGGTACCTCATAGTACATCAACTCAGCTATCCATTCCAGAGACATCAAATCAAAATCAAATCTAATCAAATTTATTTGTCACATACAGATGGTTAGCAGATGTTAATGCGAGTGTAGCAAAATGCTTGTGCTTCTAGTTCCGACAATGCAGTAATAACCAACAAGTAATCTAACTAACAATTCCTAAACTACTGTCTTATACACAGTGTAAGGGGATAAAGAATATGTACATAAGGATATATGAATGAGTGATGGTACAGAGCAGCATAGGCAAGATACAGTAGATTGTATTGAGTACAGTATATACATATGAGATGAGTATGTAAACAGAGTGGCATAGTTAAAGTGGCTAGTGATACATGTATTACATAAGGATGCAGTCGATGATATAGAGTACAGTATATACGTATGCATATGAGATGAATAATGTAGGGTAAGTAACATTATATAAGGTAGCATTGTTTTAAAGTGGCTAGTGATATATTTACATAATTTCCCATCAATTCCCATTATTAAAGTGGCTGGAGTTGAGTCAGTGTCAGTGTGTTGGCAGCAGCCACTCAATGTTAGTGGTGGCTGTTTAACAGTCTGATGGCCTTGAGATAGAAGCTGTTTTTCAGTCTCTCGGTCCCAGCTTTGATGCACCTGTACTGACCTTGCCTTCTGGATGATAGCGGGGTGAACAGGCAGTGGCTCGGGTGGTTGCTGTCCTTGATGATCTTTATGGCCTTCCTGTAACATCGGGTGGTGTAGGTGTCCTGGAGGGCAGGTAGTTTGCCCCCGGTGATGTGTTGTGCAGACCTCACTACCCTCTGGAGAGCCTTACGGTTGAGGGCGGAGCAGTTGCCGTACCAGGCGGTGATATAGCCCGCCAGGATGCTCTCGTTTATGCGTCTGTAGAAGTTTGTGAGTGCTTTTGGTGACAAGCCGAATTTCTTCAGCCTCCTGAGGTTGAAGAGGCGCTGCTGCGCCTTCTTCACGATGCTGTCTTTGTGAGTGGACCAATTCAGTTTGTCTGTGATGTGTATGCCGAGGAACTTAAAACTTGCTACTCTCTCCACTACTGTTCCATCGATGTGGATAGGGGGGTGTTCCCTCTGCTGTTTCCTGAAGTCCACAATCATCTCCTTAGTTTTGTTGACGTTGAGTGTGAGGTTATTTTCCTGACACCACACTCTGAGGGCCCTCACCTCCTCCCTGTAGGCCGTCTCGTCGTTGTTGGTAATCAAGCCTACCACTGTTGTGTCATCCGCAAACTTGATGATTGAGTTGGAGGCGTGCGTGGCCACGCAGTCGTGGGTGAACAGGGAGTACAGGAGAGGGCTCAGAACGCACCCTTGTGGGACCCCAGTGTTGAGGATCAGCGGGGAGGAGATGTTGTTACCTACCCTCACCACCTGGGGGCGGCCCGTCAGGAAGTCCAGTACCCAGTTGCAGAGGGCGGGGTCGAGACCCAGGGTCTCGAGCTTGATGACGAGCTTGGAGGGTACTATGGTGTTGAATGCCGAGCTGTAGTCGATGAACAGCATTCTCAACATAGGTATTCCTCTTGTCCAGATGGGTTAGGCGTGCAGTGTGGTTGAGATTGCATCGTCTGTGGACCTATTTGGGCGGTAAGCAAATTGGAGTGGGTCTAGGGTGTCAGGTAGGGTGGAGGTGATATGGTCCTTGACTAGTCTCTCAAAGCACTTCATGATGACGGAAGTGAGTGCTACGGGCGGTAGTCGTTTAGCTCAGTTACCTTAGCTTTCTTGGGAACAGGAACAATGGTGGCCCTCTTGAAGCATGTGGGAACAGCAGACTGGTATAGGGATTGATTGAATATGTCCGTAAACACACCAGCCAGCTGGTCTGCGCATGCTCTGAGGGCGTGGCTGGGGATGCCGTCTGGGCCCTGCAGCCTTGCGAGGGTTAACACGTTTAAATGTTTTACTCACCTCAGCTGCAGTGATCTCCTCCCTAGTACCTCATAGTACACCAACACCAACTCAGCTATCCATACCAGAGACATCTCCTCCCTGGTACCTCATAGTACACCAACACCAACTCAGCTATCCATACCAGAGACATCTCCTCCCTGGTACCACATAGTACACCAACACCAACTCAGCTATCCATACCAGAGACATCTCCTCCCTGGTACCTCATAGTACACCAACACCAACTCAGCTATCCATACCAGAGACATCTCCTCCCTGGTACCTCATAGTACACCAACACCAACTCAGCTATCCATACCAGAGACATCTCCTCCCTGGTACCTCATAGTACACAAACACCAACTCAGTCTATCCATTCCAGAGACAGCTCCTCCCTGGTACCACACAGTACACCAACTCAGCTATCCATACCAGAGACATCTCCTCCCTGGTACCACATAGTACACAAACACCAACTCAGTCTATGGAATGCAGGCTGTAGCTTTTATCACCAAGCTATCATCAATCTATTGCTAGCGCCAGAGGCCCAACTCAGTCCACTCAGACACGGATGAGAGAGTACCGAGAAACCTTATTCGATGCATAAACAAACACTATTACAACATAATCTTGTAATTTTCTACCATAAACCCTCAGGGAGTTATCACACTGTTTCTATACAATGACAACAGGGTTCTCATCCCTTATTACTTAACTATGACATTGAATGGAATGTAATTTTCTACCATAAACGCTAAGGGAGTTATCACACGATAATACCTGGGTTCTCATCTCTTATTACTTTGACATTGAATGGAATGATGGGCGTCCTAACCAGGTCATAAGCCATTATAGTGCACAGACTCCTTCACCCTTAAGTTGACTGCTATTAATTTAAGATGTTATAAAGCAGTTATGAATGTGCTTAATCCTGCAGAGTTGATGGTATCACAAAAACATTCAGGATCTCCAAGAAATATGGGCAAATTGGAGCGTAAACAGATGTATATTTAGGATGACAAACTACTGAGTTGTACAAGCAAGAACCACTTCCAGATATTAAAACGTCATTATATTATTATAATAACGTGCCAAAAACAATTTTGAAACTAAATGGAAGCAAATAAAATGTATATTTCAAACTGACAACAGGATTTGTGAAAGCTGTGAAAAAAGGAAGATGTGCAGGCTACAGTAACAATGAGCGCCTGTTAATGCATGTGTTAATTACAGTAATTTACTGTGTTAATTACAGTAATTTACCGTACCTCATTCTTGGAGTGGAAACATTGTTTGCCGTAACATCATGCTCAATAAAGATCCTTAATGTGGCTTCAATTGATGGTTTTGTCACACGGTTATTTTGTTCACATTTATTCATCCTTTTATAGAGCATGAAATACAGTTATGGATGATTTGTGACCCATGTTATGTAGTGCTTATGAAGCCTATATGAATGCTTTATGACGCCTTCATAAGATGCACTGGAAATAAATCGGGACCAAAATATGTACTTTCCTCTCCCATACATCTTCCCTGACAGAATGGTGCCTTCTGGTTTGCTTAATATTAGGATTAACTTTGACTTAATAACTTTCCCCACCACTGTACTTGAAGGTGCAATATGCTCTGCCATTTCCTGGTTGCTAAAATGTATTTTAAGCATAACGTTTTTTTTACGTGTAATTAAGTGTGCACTCGTTTAATGTGAATTAATGTTTTGTTGATGTTTAACTACCTGGTCTATTGAAATTAGATCATTGAACAAAATATATATATTTTTATTTATTTTTTGGAGAATAAAGGAAATGCCAGAACTAAAAGACAATAACTTTTGTCCGTTTCTCTTTATAACTACAGGCCGACTCAGGTCAAGTCTGAGGCCAGAAACATCAACAGTGAGGACAAACCCAGCCTGCCTCTCTCCTTCCACACTGAGTCCAAATCTACAGTCACTGGGTCCTGATTGTGACAGTGGAGCCCAGTTTTCACTGCAGGATCCTGAGATGGCATCAGTGAAGGTGGAAGACTGCAGTCAAACACTGGAGCTGAATGTCAATATTAAAGATGAAGAAGAGGAGGAGAAGATTGGGACATCTGTTACTCATGGTAAGAGCAGGAGTAATAGACCGCCATACGTTTTGACCCAGTCTATTAATAGGTTTAATTCTATCTATAAGCTCCCTTCATAGGGTATACCTCCATTAGTTATGACCCAGTCTATTAGTAGGTTTAATTCTATCTATAAGTTCCCTTCATAGGGTATACCTCCATATGTTTTGACCCAGTCTATTAGTAGGTTTAATTATATCTATAAGTTCCCTTCATAGGGTATACCTCCATTAGTTATGACCCAGTCTATTAGTAGGTTTAATTCTATCTATAAGTTCCCTTCATAGGGTATACATCCATTAGTTATGACCCAGTCTATTAGTAGGTTTAATTCTATCTATAAGTTCCCTTCATAGGGTATACCTCCATATGTTTTGACCCAGTCTATTAGTAGGTTTAATTATATCTATAAGTTCCCTTCATAGGGTATACCTCCATTAGTTATGACCCAGTCTATTAGTAGGTTTAATTCTATCTATAAGTTCCCTTCATAGGGTATACATCCATTAGTTATGACCCAGTCTATTAGTAAGTTTAATTATATCTATAAGTTCCCTTCATAGGGTATACCTCCATTAGTTGTGAC
>NW_027013106.1:325616-419620 GCF_036934945.1 Oncorhynchus masou masou
TATATGCTGTTATAGAAATAAAATTTAAATTATCATCCTTCCTCATCTTAAACGGCACCGATCGCCACTGTCGTCTCCTGTGTACATACCTAATATTGAGTAAATACCTGCATCTCCTGACTACAAAGCAAGTCATCTAGCGTATAGGTCTTCATGCGCTGTTGAGAACTTTGATGATCTGGAAAAGGATTCCGTCGGGCGGTTGTGAGGGCTCTGAAGTGGAGCCAGTCCAGGATGTGGGGGACCTTCCTGAGGCGACAGGTGTGGTAGAGACGTCCAACGTTTGCCCCGAGACTCTTACTGGAGATCATTTTGGGAAGAGTGGATTCCTGCTTTTTGGCCGACCCATACGTTGTGTCAAGATGGTTAAAGGACAAAAAAAGGGTAATCAATGGGGGTTAATGAATGGGGTCGAGTGTAGAAGTGGATCAAATGAAAAGGAATAGTCCTAGTGTTTGTGACACCTGACATTTGGTGAGACAGAGACCCGGTGGCAATGGTGAGACTGAGAAAAGCATGTCTGTCTTGTTGAGCTTTGACAGAGTTGCTACCTGGTAAGGTCAGGTTAGATTATATTTGGTGTTCTGTGAGGGCATATGTTCTGAGTTAATTACGGTGCTTTAGGTGCCATAGGATTCGGACATGTTGCAGCAGTGTGTAGAAGAGGGATCCCACGCTGTGTGGAAAGTGCAGGAGGGCCTAGTCAGAGGGAGTGTACAGTTGGGATACAGAAAGCACTGTGTGTCAACTGTGGGGTTTTCATGCAGCTGGGGACCCAAAGTGCCTTGTGAGAGAGACAGGTTGAAATTGCCAGAGGGCCAAAGTAAGCGGGATGGAGTGGATGTTTTTTGGGGGGATAGTGTGTAGGTGTACAGATACATCTTTGGTGGTTGTGGGGGAACAGGAAGTTCCGGGCAGGCGCCTTAACTGTGTCTTCAAGACGATAACTTTTGTGTCGCTTTCAAATGCATTACTACTGGTATGTAATAGCACGTTTAAACATTCTAATATCAAAAGAACATGTCAACATGCTAAGTAACAAATAACTTAAAGTTTTATCACGTTTGGTAAAGGTTTTATGTGTTATTTTTGTGTCAAACCGAGTGAGTGAAGAACGTGATGAAATCTATTTTCCAAGTCACATAAACTAGAGACTGGGTTTGTCTGAGTGACTGTACATAATTTCTTAAAAGGTAATTTTATAAAAAAATAAAAGTATTTGATATTTCTGAGTTCGTTTGACATTGGTTTTGTGTAAAATTCACAAGCTGGTAAAATGGTGGCGCCCACTCGGTCTGCTTCAACGGACCTCGGTGCAGGCAGTGCTCGTGCATCAGAGAGACAAATTCACAGCTACACTACTGGTTTGAAGATGAATGTAATGTTTATCCGTTTTTCACATGTGTAGCAATATTCAGACACATTCAGTTCTTTCTATCTATAATTGTTACTATGGTGTGAACGGGAAAGACAATAGTTTTTTTTGTGATTGAAATAATACAGTGAAGACAAGGTTATTGCAGAAAATAGTTCATTGTGTTGCTTAAAACAACAACTGCAACCTAAATGGTTTTGGGTCTTTAATGCGTTTATGTAAATGAGGAAATCTACTCTAAGTGTATTTACGTTGTGATTTAGTGTGTAATTTGTGTCTAATGTGAATTAATTAATGTTTTGTTGTCAATGCTTAGCTACCTGATCTATTGAAATTAGATAATTGAACAAGAAAAAATAGAATGTAATTTTAGAGAATAAAGAAAACGGCAGAACTGCCGAGACAGTTTTTGTGTCGTTGCTCATTATTACTGCAGGACGACTCAGATTAAGTCTGAGGCCGGTAACATCAACAGTGAGGACAAACCCAGCCTGCCTCTCTCCTTCCACACTGAGTCCAAACCTACAGTCACTGGGTCCTGATTGTGACAGTGGAGCCCAGTTTGCACTGCAGGATCCAGAGATGGCATCAGTGAAGCTGGAAGACTGCAGTCAAACACTGGAGCTGAATGTCATCATTAAAGATGAAGAAGAGGAAGAGAAGATTGGGAAATCTGTTAATCATGGTAAGAGCAGGTTTTATCTAACTAAATGTATGTTGTTCATTCCAACTTCCGACTGTGTATGAAAAGTTGCATTAGAACTGTTTCAATGAGAAGGTAGATGTTATTTCATGCTAATGCTAATTAATTATTTGTGTAAAACTAACAATGAAATACAACCCGGACTCATCATCTGGCTTAAAAACAGAAGTCCAAACTCTGGCGGTCGCTCAATGTAGGCAGGGTTGGGTGGGTTACTTTCAGGGTGACAGCTGCACTTTCATTTTTTTATTTTTTTAACTAGGCACGTCAGTGAAGAACACATAAATGGATTAAAACGAATGTACAGTACCAGTCTAAAGTTAGGACACACCTACTCATTCCAGGGGTTTTCTACATTGTAGAATAATAGTGAAGACATCAAAACTATGAAATAACTTTCAAGCAATGTATAAGATAGTTATACTCCAGTCCAGTAGGTGGCGGTAGTGCAACATTTATTGGATGCCACCAGCCGTTAAACATAATCGAAGAACTCACCTGTAATGTGCCACGTCGACCACAACCTTTCCTATCGTGTTATCGCTACAGCATTTTAGGAAGCCATTGTTCAAAGTGTGTTCATGCATACAGTACAATGGGAGGGGGTGTGGCATGCACAGGAGAACCAGGAAGTTGATCTCACGTCTATTTAGGACTGGGATTCTATCCAGAGTTGACAGATAAACAGTGAGATCAAACCTAGTCTGCCTTTCTCACCGAGTTCAAACCTACAGTCACTGGGTCCTGAGTGTGACAGTGGAGCCCAGTTTGCACTGCAGGATCCAGAGATGACATCAGTGAAGCTGGAAGACTGCAGTCAAACACTGGAGCTGAATGTCAACATTAAAGATGAAGAAGAGGAGGAGAAGATTGGGAAATGTGTCAATCATGGTAAAAGCAGGCACTATCTTCGTAAATTAGACCTCCATAATTTATGACCCATTCTAATGCTAGGTTGAATTCTGCTTCTATCGGGAATGGCGTCGTGTGGGAGAGCGGTTTGCTGATGTTCACAACGTTATTAACAGAGTGCCCGGTGGTGGTGTTCTGTTATGGGCAGGCATAAACTACGGTCAACGAACATGATTGCATTTTATCGATGGAAGTTTGAATGCACAAAAATACCGTGACGAGATCCTGAAGCCTACTGTGAGACCTTTAAAAAATGGGCATCTGGGACCCAGTCGTGAAATCCATAGATTAGGGCCTAATTAATTTCTTTCAATTTACCGATTTGCTCATATGAACTGTAACTCAGTAAAATCTATGAAATAGTTGCATTTATTTATGTTCAGTATACATGGTCTACTACTCAATGGGGTAAATGGCATGAACGACAACAACAAAGGGACACAGTGTCCTTCGCTCCCGCTTGACAAGCACTACTCTGGCAACATAGTATGAAGTAGATACCCGGTAGCCATTTTCAGGGTGACAACCTTTTTAACTAGGCACGTTAGTGAGGAACACGTTTTTTATTTACATTGACCGCCTACACCGTGCCAAACCTGGACGACGCTGGGCCAATTGTGCGCAGCCCAATGGGACTCCCAATCACAGCCGGTTGTGATACTGCCTGGATTCAAACCAGGGTGTCTGTAGTGACTCCTATAGTACTGAGATGCAGTGTTTTAGACGGCTGAGCCACTCGGGAGCCCAACATACAGCGCATGAAAGTACACCATTAATCTTCTTGGGGGAAAAATTACATAAAGAGTTGTCAGTTTTTTTAGCTGAAACTGTACAAATATTTATGTAAAACTAACAATGAAATACAACCCAGACTCATCATCTGGTTTAAAAACAGAAGTCCAAACTCTGGCGGTATGGTCGCTCAATGTACGCAGGGTTGGGTGGGTTACTTTCTAAATGGAATCCGTTACAAGGTACCTGTCCAAAATTATAGTCAGTAACTTAATTTTTGGATTACCTAAACTCAGCAACGTAATCTGATTACATTCCGTTACTTTTAGATTACGTTCCCCTTAAGAGGCATTAGAATAATACAAATGAATGTTGCCAATTGAATGACATCTATTGCAGGATAAATCAATGTTGGAAGTTTACATAGCTGGCTATATATGGATGTTAAATTTTACTTTATGGGTTGGTTATGTGTGCTTCTTCTAACCCATCGCTTTCTACTACATCTAATAATACGATTAAATTATAGACTTTGGTTTTTAATGTAAAGATATCAGAATTCCAGTCATTCCAATAAATGTTATACCCCTTGATCTTCAACAATAGGACTCAAGAAATGGAAGTATAGATTAGCCAAATAGTTTTACCTGAGCACGACACCAAAACTAAGGACTTATTAGCCAGCCCTACTTTTTATTGTCGCAGAGGACTGATTTGGGCTCATTGATTCGAGTTGAAAAATAAATGCTGCGCTCGTGTAATGGCATGCTTTGCCAAGAGTGTGCAAAGCTGTCATCAAGGCAAAGGGTGTCTATATTTTGATTTAACACTTTAAAAAAATATATTATTGTTTTTTGGTTACTACATGATTCCTTATGTTATTTCATAGTTTTGATGTCTTCATTATATCAAGATGTAGAAAATAGTAAAAATAAAGAAACCCTTGAATCAGTAGGTGTGTCCAAACTTTGACTGGTACTGTGTATATAGAATGTATCAGTCCCTAAACAGATTGCCCCTTTTTAAGTCTATCAAAAGTGTGCAAGTTTGAGCATGTGTCCATTAGGCCAATGGATGTTTTTATTTTTATCAGCATGAATTAGATTGAGCATTAAAAGCCCCTCTTTTATTCCATAGGCTGGGATCCACACTATGCTGCTGTTGCAAGAGTGAATTTTTCGCGGTCTGTCCACTGGTTTCAAAATCAATGATTGATAGGCAGCATAAACTTCTTGAATTAAACCATTATTGGATTCCAAATACACATTTAGATTTGTGAACAGCCATCCACAACAACCACAATCCGTAAGGCGCTAATATAGCTAGCTGAATGAGAGAGCAGCAGTGTGATTCACATCAATGCGCAATGTAGATAACAATAATACGTGATATCCGTATCACTGTAGACCACGGTATCTTTACCTCCAAGCGTTTATTCAAGTTGGATCATTTGGTGTGTCATCATAGTGGTCTCTGATTGGTGGTCATCATTTGGTGTGTCATCATAGTGGTCTCTGATTGGTGGTCATCATTTGGTGTGTCATCATAGTGCTCTCTGATTGGTGGTCATCATTTGGTGTGTCATCATAGTGGTCTCTGATTGGTGTGTCATCATTTGGTGTGTCATCATAGTGGCCTCTGATTGGTGGTCATCATTTGGTGTGTCATCATAGTGGTCTCTGATTGGTGGTCATCATTTGGTGTGTCATCAGTGGTCTCTGATTGGTGTGTCATCATTTGGTGTGTCATAGTGGTCTCTGATTGGTGGTCATCATTTGGTGTGTCATCATAGTGGCCTCTGATTGGTGGTCATCATTTGGTGTGTCATCATAGTGGTCTCTGATTGGTGGTCATCATTTGGTGTGTCATCATAGTGGTCTCTGATTGGTGGTCATCATTTGGTGTGTCATCATAGTGGTCTCTGATTGGTGGTGGTCATCATTTGGTGTGTCATCATAGTGGTCTCTGATTGGTGGTTGTCATCATTTGGTGTGTCATCATAGTGGTCTCTGATTGGTGGTGGTCATCATTTGGTGTGTCATCATAGTGGTCTCTGATTGGTGGTGGTCATCATTTGGTGTGTCATCATAGTGGTCTCTGATTGGTGGTCTGACTCACTCAGGTGGAACAAACTTAAACATGCACCTTTCTTAATACTGAGTTGAATGTCATTGAATTGTTTTCTTTTTTTCTTTCAGCAAACACAATTTCTGAATTTAAATGTAATCCTTCAGTTTTTCAAAAGTATCGGTAATTTGTTTACAATATTTTTTGCAATCCCTTTACATGTAATCTGTTACTCCCCAAACCTGTATGTATGGTAGTTGTGTGGTAAGAAAAGGAAGAGAGAAACCTCCCCACAGTGCAATCAAACAGTCTAACCTATAGCACAGCGCTTTCGATTCACTTCTTTCCGCAAGCCCACTACTTTCCTTTAGACACACTCACTCGCTGACATAAAGCATGTTACATATACATATCTACCTCCATCACTCCAGTATCCCTGTCCCCTTACCCCTATACATATCTACCTCCATCACTCCAGGATCCCTGTCCCCTTACCCCTATACATATCTACCTCCATCACTCCAGGATCCCTGTCCCCTTACCCTATACATATCTACCTCCATCACTCCAGTATCCCTGTCCCCTTACCCCTATACATATCTACCTCCACCACTCCAGTATCCCTGTCCCCTTACCCCTATCCATATCCTATCCATCCTGATCCCCCCTACCCCTATACATATCTACCTCCATCACTCCAGGATCCCTGTCCCCTTACCCCTATACATATCTACCTCCATCACTCCAGTATCCCTGTCCCCTTACCCCTATACATATCTACCTCCATCACTCCAGGATCCCTGTCCCCTTACCCCCCTCTCCATCATATCTACCCCTACATATCTACCTCACTCCAGTAACCCTGTCTCCCCTTACCCCTATACATATCTACCTCCATCACTCCAGTATCCCTGTCCCCTTACCCCTATACATATCTACCTCCACCACTCCAGTATCCCTGTCCCCTTACCCCTATACATATCTACCTCCATCACTCCAGTATCCCTGTCCCCTTACCCCTATACATATCTACCTCCACCACTCCAGTATCCCTGTCCCCTTACCCCTATACATATCTACCTCCATCACTCCAGTATCCCTGTCCCCTTACCCCTATACATATCTACCTCCATCACTCCAGTATCCCTGTCCCCTTACCCCTATACATATCTACCTCCATCACTCCAGTATCCCTGTCCCCTTACCCCTATACATATCTACCTCCATCACTCCAGGATCCCTGTCCCCTTACCCCTATACATATCTACCTCCATCACTCCAGGATCCCTGTCCCCTTACCCCTATACATATCTACCTCCATCACTCCAGTATCCCTGTCCCCTCCATACCCCTATCCCTGTCCCCTTACCCCTATACATATCTACCTCCATCACTCCAGTATCCCTGTCCCCTTACCCCTATACATATCTACCTCCATCACTCCAGTATCCCTGTCCCCTTATACATATCTACCTCCATCACTCCAGGATCCCTGTCCCCTTACCCCTATACATATCTACCTCCACCACTCCAGTATCCCTGTCCCCTGTCCCCTATACATATCTACCTCCATCACTACAGGATCCCTGTCCCCTTACCCCTATACATATCTACCTCCACCACTCCAGTATCCCTGCACATCTAAATATGGTATTGGAGCTGACTTTAACTATTTGCTGTATATACAGTATACTTACTTGTGTATTTCCTATTCTTATTTCTCGTGTCTTTTTTTCTTGTAATATATGGTTATTGATAATTGCATTATTTAGTTTTGAGTTTGCAAGAAAGGCATTTCACTGTGCTTGTGACGTTACAACTGAACTTAAAACATCTTTGGTTGTAGTGGGGGAACAAGAAGTTTCGGGAAGGCCGGAACTAGAACTGTGTTGTCAAGATACCTTTTGTGTCCGTTTTTTAAATGTATTACATGTATTACTACAGGTTTGTAATTGCACGTTTAAACTGTCTAATATCAAAATAACATGTCATAACGTGCCAGGTAACAAATGATAATGTTTGGTAAAGGTTTTGTGTTCTTTTGCTTCAAACCGAGTGAGTGGAAAACGTGACTAAAAACAATTTTATACGTCGATAGCTAGAGACTTTGGGTTTGTCTGAGTCAATGAACATAAATTATGAAATTGCCCTTTTAATAAATTATTTTTTCCTTTTACATGTTACTGCTAAATGACTTAAATGTAAATGTTATTGGTTTTGTGTAAAATTCGCGAGTTTGTAAAATGGTGGCGCCAGCTCTGTCTGCGTGCGGGCAGTGCAGATGCACCAGAGAGCGAACCAAAAAAAAATGGACCAGAGAGCGACAATTTCACAGTTACCCTACAGATGAGGCTGAATGCAATGTTGAGCTTTTATTTTTGTTTAAAAAAAAAATACATGTGTAAGAATATTCAGACACATTGTATTTCCCATTCACATTATAGATAGAAACAATCGTTTTTTTGTGGGTGAAATAATACAGTGAAGATTGAAAATTGTTCATGGTGCTTCCTCAAACACTGCAACCTTAATGGCTTGAGCCATTTATGTAAATGTGGGAAATCTACTATAGGTTAAGTGCACTTACGTTGTGTAATTTAAAGTGTGCACTCGTCTAATGTGAATTCATGTTTTGTAGTCTATGCATAGCAACCTGATTCATTGAAATTCAATAATTGAACAAGGAAAAAACTAAATATTTTTAAGAGAATAAAGTAAGTGCCAGAACTGTTAAGACTAACTTTTGTGTCCGTTTCTCATTGTTACTCCAGGCCAACGAGGATTAAGTCTGATTCCGGTAACATCCACAGTGAGGACAAACCCAGCCTGCCTCTCTCCTTCCACACTGAGTCCAAACCTACAGTCACTGGGTCCTGATTGTGACAGTGGAGCCCAGTTTGCACTGCAGGATCCAGAGATGGCATCAGTGAAGCTGGAAGACTGCAGTCAAACACTGGAGCTGAATGTCAATATTAAAGATGAAGAAGAGGAGGAGAAGATTGGGAAATCTGTTTCTCATGGTAAGAGCAGGTTCTCTCTAACTAAGTTTGTTGTTCATTACAACTTCCCACTGTGTATGAAAAGTTGCAGTAGAACTGTTTCATGATGAACTGTTTCAATGAGAAGGTAGGTGTTATTTCATGCTACTGAGACTTGCATGGTTTGACACCAGTATTGCCAGCATGTGTTTGATTCACTGGGCTGTCTGGAGTGAAGGTGAACTTTCTCCCCAGTCTGTGGTACTGAGTATTCTGGAACAGGTTTTCATCAAGGATCTCTCTGTACTTTGTTCTGTTCCTCTTTCCCTCGATCCTGACTAGTCTCCCAGTCCCTGATGCTGCCATCACCATGCTTCACCATAGGGATGGTGCCAGGTTTCTTCCAAATGTGACGCTTGGCATTCAGGCCAACATTTTGGTTTCATCAGACCAGAGAATCTTGTTTCTCATGGTCTGAGAGTCTTTAGGTGCCTTTTGGAAAACTCCAAGCGGGTTGTCATGTGCCTTTTTTACTGAGGTTTGGCTTCGTCTGGCCACTCTACCATGAAGGCCTGATTGGTGGAGTGCTGCAGAGATGGTTGTCCTTCTGGAATGTTCTCCCATCTCCACAGAGGAACTCTGGAGCTCTGTCAGTGACCATCGGGTTCTTGGTCACCTCCAAAACCAAGGCCCTTCTCCCCTGATTGCTCAGTTTGGTTGGGCGGCCAGCTCTCGGAATAGTCTTGGTCGTTCCAAACTTCTTCCATTTAAGAAGGATGGAGGCCACTGTGTTCTTGGGGACCTTCAATGCTACAGAAATGTTGTTGGTACCCTTCCCCAGATCTGTGCCTCGAAACAATCCTGTCTCAGAGCTCTACGGACAATTCCTTCAACCTCATGGCTTGGTTTTTTGCTCTGACATGCACTGTCAACTGTGGGACCTTATATAGACAGGTGTGTTCCTTTCCAAATCATGCCCAATCAATTGAATTTACCACAGGTGGATTCCAATCAAGTTGTAGAAACATCTCAAGGATGATAAATGGGAACAGGATGCACCAGAGCTCAATTTTGAGTCTCATAGCAAAGGGTCTGAATATTTATGTAAATAAGGAATTTCTTTTTTTATTTTTAATACATTTGCAAACATTTCAAAAAGCCTGTTTTTAGCTTTGTCGTTATCGGCTATTGTGTGTAGATTTGAGGATTTGTAAAATGTTTTTATCCATTTTAGAATAAGGCTGTAACGTAACAATGTGGAAAAGGAGAGGTCTGAATACATTCTGAATGCACTGTACAGTGAGGGGGAAAAGTATTTGATCCCCTGCTGATTTTGTACGTTTGCCCACTGACAAAGAAATGATCAGTCTATAATTTTAATGGTAGGTTTATTTTAACAGTGAGAGACAGAATAACAACAAAAAAATCCAGAAAAACGCATGTCAAAAATGTTATAAATTGATTTGCATTTTAATGAGGGAAATAAGTATTTGACCCCTCTGCAAAACATGACTTAGTACTTGGTGGCAAAACCCTTGTTGGCTATCATAGAGGTCAGACGTTTCTTGTAGTTGGCCACCAGGTTTGCACACATCTCAGGAGGGATTTTGTCCCACTCCTCTTTGCAGATCTTCTCCAAGTCATTAAGGTTTCGAGGCTGACATTTGGCAACTCGAACCTTCAGCTCCCTCCACAGATGTTCTATGGGTTTAAGGTCTGGAGACTGGCTAGGCCACCCCAGGACCTTAATGTGCTTCTTCTTGAGCCACTCCTTTGTTGCCTTGGCCGTGTGTTTTGGGTCATTGTCATGCTGGAATACCCATCCATGACCCATTTTCAATGCCCTGGCTGAGGGAAGGAGGTTCTCACCCAAGATTTGACGGTACATGGCCCCGTCCATCGTCCCTTTGATGCGGTGAAGTTGTCCTGTCCCCTTAGCTGAAAAACACCCCCAAAGCATAATGTTTCCACCTCCATGTTTGACGGTGGGGATGGTGTTCTTGGGGTCATAGGCAGCATTCCCCCTCCTCCAAACACGGCGAGTTGAGTTGATGCCAAAGAGCTCCATTTTGGTCTCATCTGACCACAACACTTTCCCCCAGTTGTCCTCTGAATCATTCAGATGTTCATTGGCAAACTTCAGACAGGCATGTATATGTGCTTTCTTGAGCAGGGGGACCTTGCGGGCGCTGCAGGATTTCAGTCCTTCACGGCGTAATGTGTTACCAGTTGTTTTCTTGGTGACTATGGTCCTCGCTGCCTTGAGATCATTGACAAGATCCTCCCATGTAGTTCTGGTCTGATTCCTCACCGTTCTCATGATCATTGCAACTCCACAAGGTGAGATCTTGCATGGAGCCCCAGGCCGAGGGAGATTGACAGTTCTTTTGTGTTTCTTCCATTTGCGAATAATCGTACCAACTGTTGTCACCTTCTCACCAAGCTGCTTGGCAATGGTCTTGTTGCCCATTCCAGCCTTGTGTAGGTCTACAATCTTGTCCCTGACATCCTTGGAGAGGTGGACAGGTGTCTTTTATACAGGTAACAAGCTGGGATTAGGAGAACTCCCTTTAAGAGTGTGCTCCTAATCTCAGCCTGTTACCTGTATAAAATACACCTGGGAGCCAAAAATCTTTCTAATTGAGAGGTGGTCAAATAATTAAAATGCAAATCAATTTATAACATTTTTGACATGCGTTTTTTTCTGGCTTTTTTTGTTATTCTGTCTCTCACTGTTCAAATAAACATACCATTAAAATTACAGACTGATCATTTCTTTGTCAGTGGGCATATGTATAAAATCAGCAGGGGGATCAAATATTTTACTCCCTCACTGATATGTCACCCAGTACAGCCAGGAGAGGACTGGCCACTCCTCAGACTGGTTCCTCTCTAGGTTTCTTCCTAGTGTTCCTGTGTTCTGTGGAGTTTTTCTTAGCCACTGTGCTTATATGCATTGCTTGCTTATTGGTGTTTTTAAGCTGGATTTCTGTATAAGCACTTTGTGCCAACTGCTGATGTAAAAAGTGCATCAAATGTATTTGATTGACATGTACAATGAGTGTACAAAACATTAAGAACACCTTCCAAATGTTGAGTTGCACCCCCCTTATGCCCTCTGCGTCAATTTGTTTGGGCATGAAATCTACAAGGTGTGGAAAGCTTTCCACAAGGATGATGGCGCATGTTGACTCCAATGCTTCCCAGTTATTTCAAGTTTGCTAAATGTCCTTTGGGTGGTGGACCATTCTTCTCACACACAGGATACTTTTGCCCATGGAAAAACCCAGAAGCATTGCATTTATTAACACAAACCGGTGCACCTGGCACCTACTACCATACCCCGTTAAAAGGCACTTCAATATCTTGTCTTGCCCATTCACCCTCTGAATGGCAGACATACACAATCCATGTCACAATTGTATCAAGTCTTAAAAATCTTTTTAATTTGTTTCTTCATCTACACTGATTGATTGAAGTGGATTAAACAAGTGACATCGATGAGAAATCATAGCTTTAACATGGTCAGTCTGTCATGGAAAGAGCAGGTGTTCCTAATGTTTTGGCGCTCAGTATATATCACACCAACTGATTCTTCTGCTGTTCACACAGGATACCATGTTGAGCCATTCTCTACATCCAGAGAGCAACAGCAGGAAGATCACAGAGCTAAGAGGTCTCACCATTGCCCACATTGTGAGGAGATTTTCCCAATTCTATCAAAGCTAAAAATACACCTAAAAATGCACACAGAAGAAAATCTGTATTCCTGCACTGACTGTGGGAAGAGTTTCACAACATCAAGAGCTCTGACGGTTCATCGGAGAGTACACACAGGAGAGAAGCCTTACAACTGCTCTGACTGTGGGGAGAGTTTCTCTCAACAGAGCAATTTAAAAAAACACCAACGTATACATACAGGAGAGAAGCCTTACTCTTGCTCGGCCTGTGGGAGGAGTTTCTCTCAACAGAGCAACTTCAAAAAACACCAACGGATACACACAGGAGAGAAGCCATACTCCTGCTCTGACTGTGGAAAAGGCTTCACAACATCAACTGAGCTAACAGTTCATCAGAGAACACACACAGGAGAGAAGCCTTACTTCTGCTCTGACTGTGGAAAGAGTTTCTCCCGATTGGATACCTTAAAAGTACATGAACGTGTACACACAGGAGAGAAGCCATACTCCTGCTCTGACTGTGGAAAAGGCTTCACAACATCATCTGAGCTAACAGTTCATCAGAGAACACACACAGGAGAGAAGCCTTACTTCTGCTCTGACTGTGGAAAAAGTTTCTCCCAATTGGAGAAGTTAAAATGTCACCAGCGAATACATACAGACCAAAAGTCTTACTTCTGCTCCGACTGTGGGAAGAGTTTCTCCCGATTGGATACCTTAAAAGTACATGAACGTATACATACAGGAGAGAAGCCTTACTTCTGCTCCGACTGTGGGAAGAGTTTCACCCGATTGGATACCTTAAAATGTCACCAGCGAATACATACAGGAGAGAAGCCTTTCTCCTGCTCTGATTGTGGAAATTGTTTTACTGATCAGAGCAGCTTAACACACCAATGTATACATACAGGAGAGAAGCCTCATCGGTTCTCTCAGACCAGCTAAGAGGGAAGTCATTACATCACTTCATTCTCATCTCATAAATGAAGTGGTAACAGTGAATTTGATAACATTTTAAGAAAGAATAAAACACTATTGGGATCATATTGTTTCTCACTGTAAGAGAACTGTGCAGAGGAAAGGGTGTGTTATAGAATGTTAACTTCTTGTTGTTTTACTGATCAGTGAGCACCTTGTCAGTTTGATTTATTTAATTGAGCTTTTACTCTAAAGATATTGAGAGTACCTTGAATTTGCCCTTAGGGTTGAATGCCCTCTGAGGCTTCTCACATTGTAACAATGTAGTCTGATGGCTGACTGGGTGGTTCTGCTTCCCTCTGCAGTGTTCTGTGGAAAGGAGCTGGTAGACACAACATGTGTCAGCGATGGTGTGATCAGTCTTCACCATTAGTTTGGGTGGATTATTATTATTTTACTACAAAGTAACTTTTGTTTAATGATACACATACTTTGAAACGACTACGTGTTTATTAAATTGTCTTACTAGATTTATTATTTGTCATCAAATGTATTTGGTTAACTGCATTGAACTTAATTGATGTGCTAATTAAAAATAAATATTCTACATTAATTTGTGCTGATCAAACTTTGGGTTAT
Organism: Oncorhynchus masou masou; assembly: GCF_036934945.1. Classification (NCBI taxonomy): domain Eukaryota; kingdom Metazoa; phylum Chordata; class Actinopteri; order Salmoniformes; family Salmonidae; genus Oncorhynchus; species Oncorhynchus masou. The sequence continues at coordinate 339,621 of NW_027013106.1, forward strand.
CTATACAGACAATGCAATGTTTTTGTTTAAAATGAGTTTGAATAACATCAATTAATGTCTATGTATTCAGTAGATACATGTCACTACACCTCTACATGCCAATTAGCTCGTCCCCAGTATGTTCTACAATACATTTAAAATAATGTTTTGCAGTATAAAGAACATGTTTTCATATTTAAATAAATGTTATTTTATTTTGTAAAGTGTTTTCTATGGTGCCAAAGTCCAGGGACAATATTACTACCACAATTCAAGTATGATCCACTTACTATTGGGGAATGGAACCAGAGAGGAAGCTGCATTAGCCTTTACCTGCCCCATTGTTCAGAGTGGAAGAGCTGGGAACTCACCTGTGATGGTCCACATCTACCACAACCTTTCCTATTGTGTTAGTAAACACCACAGCATTTTAGGAAGCCATTGTTCAAAATGTGTTCATACTTAATATTATAATGAGAGGGGATGTGGCCTGCACAGAGGAAGACCAGGAGGTTGAGCTTGAACTTCTATTTCAGACTAGGATCTGACCCAGAGTTGACAGTGAGGACAAACCCATCCTGCCTCTCATCCAAACCTACAGTCACTGGTTCGTGATTGTGACTGGAGCCCAGCACCTCTACTTCCAGTGGCAATGGTAATGATTATAACGTTTCCTCGTGAGCATAGCAGGTATCCATGGTAGTGTTTATGTTGTGTCCTCAGCATAACAGGTATTTCATATTAATAACACCTTCCTAATATTCAGTTGCACCTTTATTCCCTCAGAACAGCCTCAATTCGTCGGGACATGGACTTTACAAGGTGTCGAAAGCGTTGCACAGGGATGCTGACCCATGTTGACTCCTATGCTTCCTAGTTGTGTCAAGTTGGCTGGATGTGCCTGGCACCTACTACCATACCACGTGCAAAGGCACTTCAATCTTTTATTTTGCCCAAAGTTACTCTCAACTGTAGCTGCTGATTGGCTGAATACCTGGGTCGCGAGACGGTTCGTTGTCAGCAAAGCGACTTGACAGAACTATGATGCCACGTTGTCGAACCACAGGCGTGAGAACTCGAGCTGTCAAATATTGAAGGCCAAGAGTTTCAAATCGTTTTACCGGAACACGTCTGAACACTTGAAATTATTATTTTTCACTTGCTTGTTTCAAGTGTCAAATTTCATTTTTTTTGTACACGTGATTTAAAAACAAAACAACATGTCCAGTGTCTGTTTACAGGCGATTTGAAACTTATGGGCATTTTTACATGCGTTCACTACTCCTGTTCAGCCTGTTGGGTAAGGAATGGCGTTTTTGTAGTTGTTTTTGGATAATTGCCGAAAACTTATTTGGTAGTTAACGTCACAATTTATGATTTTTTTTTATTTTTAAGCATTTATGTATTGCACAAAGGTGTCTTATTTTCAATTAGCTAGCCATAATTTGTCCTTGTCTGAAGTATTAAGCTAACACCTACTTTTCCAAAACCCCATTTGTTTGATGAATAAATTAAAGCAATAGTTGTCACTACTTTCCAAACCACAAAGGCTGAATTCAAATGTTTTATAAACTGTTCCCGATGCAGCGGAGGAAGGACCAGGGTGCACAACATTTGAGATAAATAAGCTTCTTGTGCGTATGGAAAATATCTGGGATCTTTATTTCAGCTCATGAAGCATGAGACCAACACTTTACATGTTGCATTTATATTTTTGTTCGGTGTATACTTATTCCCTGACATTGTCCAAGTTCTGATTTCTCATTAATTCCGTATTGCCCACTTCCTTATCAGACAGTAGCAACAAACTATTAAACGGTGCTAATTTCATTCATCAACATTTTAAAAAGGGCAGTAGACATTTCCCCGATCATAGTCTAGCTCAAAACTCATGAGACTTTCAGTATGTAACAGTACAAAACATTGCTTTTAGCAAACATAAAATAAGTTGACTGAATAGATATTTAATAAACATTTCAAAACAATACATTATACTATAGACCTGCTAAATTACATCCAGCATAAAAAAAAACAAACAAAATCAACTAAAATGATTCTGTATTTATTTGATGTAATAGTTGTTCATGAAGCAAACATTGTCTGACTTGGTGAAGGTGGTAGAAGGAAACTGTCTTTTCCTCCCCCTCTGTCATTCGTGGTGCTCGTGCAACGGAGCATTTGGAGATTCCTGTGAACGTCATCATAAACATGTCATTCTGAACAGGAATTTAGACCAGTTGACAATTCAACAGAATTCAGTCTTGTTCACGTTGATGATCGGTACAACATGAGACAGATAGCAAGCCACGGTGTATGAGTCAATATTACCTGTTTATTACGTTGGTAATTTAGTTTTTAATACCACAAAACCCGGGGAGCCTTATGGCCAATATACCACGGCTATGGGCTGTATCCAGGCACTCCGTTGCATCATGCAGAAGAACAGCCCCAAGCCGTGGTATATTGGTGATATACCACAAACCCTGAGGAGCCTTATGGCTATATGGCCAATATACCACGGCTATGGGCTGTATCCAGGCACTCTGTTGCATCATGCAGAAGAACAGCCCCAAGCCGTGGTATATTTGATATACCACAAACCCTGAGGAGCCTTATTGCTTAAATATAACACAGATACATGCGCATGTGAGGTTTCAAATAATGTTACTACTACTAGTTTGCTCTCTCCCTGCTTTTCCTGAACATGTTTATCTGATATAGCTAGTTGTTATTGTTCTTCCTTGCTCATGTAACGGATGTGAAACGGCTAGCTTATTTAGCGGTGGTGCGCGCTAAATAGCGTTTCAATCAGTGACGTCTCTTGCTCTGAGACCTTGAAGTAGTAGTTCCCCTTGCTCTGCAAGGGCCGCGGCTTTTGTGGAGCGATGGGTAACGATGCTTCGTGGGTGACTGTTGTTGATGTGTGCAGAGGGTCCCTGGTTCGGGCCGGGTATGGGCGAGGGGATGGTCTGCTGTTACACTCATCCAAAGCAGGCTTTTCTCCTCGCTAGTCTTCAGATGCTTGACTAAATGATAATGTTGTGGCTGTAATTAGAACAACAACTAAATACACTCTTAGAAAAATATAACTATTTGGTTCCAGGTAGAACCCTTTTGGGATCCATGTAGAACCCCCTTTCCACAAATGGTTCTACCTGGAACCCAAGAGGGTTCTTTAAAATGTTATCCTATGGGGACAGCTGAATAACTTAATGTTCTAGATGGCACCTTTTCTAAGAGTGTAACTTTATCAGATAGACATTATCAGGAAAAGCAGCTCATTTAGCAAGCCAATTTTTATTTATTTTATTTTTTATTTCACCTTTATTTAACCAGGTAGGCTAGTTGAGAACAAGTTCTCATTTGCAACTGCGACCTGGCCAAGATAAAGCATAGCAGTGTGAACAGACAACACAGAGTTACACATGGAGTAAACAATTAACAAGTCAATAACACAGTAGAAAAAAGTCTATATACATTGTGTGCAAAAGGCATGAGGAGGTTGGCGAATAATTACAATTTTTCAGATTAACACTGGAGTGATAAATGATCAGATGGTCATGTACAGGTAGAGATATTGATGTGCAAAAGAGCAGAAAAGTAAATAAATATAAACAGTATGGGGATGAGGTAGGTAAATTGGGTGGGCTATTTACCGATGGACTATGTACAGCTGCAGCGATCGGTTAGCTGCTCAGATAGCAGATGTTTGCAGATGTTTGAAGTTGGTGAGGGAGTATAAAATACTTATTGCATTGATTCAACCTTGAAATTTAACTAAAGCAATCTTACTTTTCATCTGTATGTAGCAGTTTGATCTCACCTCGTCTGGGCACTGCAACAGATAGATCTTATTCCCCATTCTCTATTGTTTAGATTCTGCAGGGAGCTTGCCTGTTCTCCCAAAACATTAGCTAATAGCTAAGTTATCCAACTTCAGCAAATAAATCTCCACTTGCTAACTAGCAACGCCAACCAATTACACAACAAATACAATGTAAACAATTATTTTCTAAACTAATATTAGTCACAACCAAATGACAAGTACAAAGAACTATTGTTCTGTTCCACAACGTAACAACCATTAGTTACAGGTTAGACAGAAGACTATTTCTAGATAGCTAACTAGTCATGCTATTTCAATGAAAATAAACTAGCTAGCCAGCGTCAGCTTTGTAGTTGTAATGCTATGTGGGAAAAGTCATTTAAATTTATTCCTCCATTTCTCACCAACGCCTTGCTGTTTACATTCTGTAAATCTAACGTTAATTGACCAATTTTAACAAATTGATCCATATTTAGAAACATCTCCTCCCTCCCCGAGTAAGCGATTCATGTCAGTGTAGGAAAGGATGAAACAGCGTCTGTGCCACTAGTAAGTACAGATAGTATAAATCGCCTCGCACGGTCCCCGCAGCCGGACAACTTTCTCATGGCTTCTGGAGGGAAATGCTGTAGGAATGCTCAACCGGTGTCACTTTCAACCGGTTTTCCCCATTAAGCAGCGAGTCGGAGTCTGAGGCCGAGCCTTCTCTGGTCTCTACTCCTCCCGTTACGGGGTCTGAGACGCCGAAGCCTCCCACCATTAGCTCTGACAAATTGAAAACCCAAGTCATTGGCGACTCCATTACCTGCAGTATTAGACTTAAAATCATTCAGCGATCATACACTGTTTACCAGGGGGCAGGGTTACCAACGTTAAGGCTAATCTGAAGAAGGTGCTGGCTAAAGCTAAAACTGGCGAGTGTTGAGAGTATAGGGATATTGTTATCCACGTCGGCACCAACGATGTTAGGATGAAACAGTCAGAGGTCACCAAGTGCAACATAGCTTCAGCGTGTAAATCAGCTAGAAAGATGTGTCGGCATCGAGTAATTGTCTCTGGCCCCCTCCCAGTTAGGGGGCGTGATGAGCTCTACAGCAGAGTCTCACAACTCAATCGCTGGTTGAAACTGTTTTCTGCCCTTCCCAAAAGATAGAATTTATAGATAATTGGCCCTCTTTCTGGGACTCACCCACAAACAGGACCAAGCCTGGCCTGTTGTGTGACGGACTCCATCCTAGCTGGAGGGGTGCTCTCATCTTATCTATGAACATAGACAGGGCTCTAACTCCCTAGCTTCACAATGAAATAGGGTGCAGGACAGGTAGCAGGATGTCAGCCAGCCTGCCAGCTTAGTAGAGTCTGCCACTAGCACAGTCAGTGTAGTCAGCTCAGCTATCCCCATTGAGACCGTGTCTGTGCCTCGACCTAGGTTGGACAAAACTAAACATGGCGGTGTTTGCCTTAGCAATCTCCCTGGAATAAAGACCTCCTCCATTCCTGCCATTATTGAAAGAGATCGTGATACATCACATCTCAAAATAGGGCTACTTAATGTTAGATCCCTCACTTCCAAGGCAGTTATAGTCAATGAAGTAATCACTGATCATAATCTTGATGTGATTGGCCTGACTGAAACATGGCTTAAGTCTGATGAATTTACTGTGTTAAATGAGGCCTCACCTCCTGGTTACACTAGTGACCATAACCCCTACGCATCCCGCAAAGGCGGAGGTGTTGCTAACATTTACGATAGCAAATTTCAATTTACAAAAAAAATAAAAAAGACGTTTTCGTCTTTTGAGCTTCTAGTCATGAAATCTATGCAGCCTACTCAATCACTTTTTATAGCTACTGTTTACAGGACTCCTGGGCCATATACAGCGTTCCTCACGGAGCTCCCTGAAGTCCTATCGGACCTTGTAGTCATAGCAGATAATATTCTAATTTTTGGTGACTTTAATATTCACATGGAAAAGTCCACAGACCCACTCCAAAAGGCTTTCGGGGCCATCATCGATTCAGTGGGTTTTGTCCAACATGTCTCCGGACCTACTCACTGCCACAGTCATACTCTGGACCTAGTTTTGTCCCATGGAATAAATGTTGTGGATCTTAATGTTTTTCCTCATAATCCTGGACTATCGGACCACCATTTTATTACGTTTGCAATCGCAACAAATAATCTGCTCAGACCCCAACAAAGGAGCATCAAAAGTCATGCTATAAATTCTCAGACAACCCAAAGATTCATTGATGCCCTTTCAGACTCCCTCTGCCTACCCAAGGACGTCAGAGGACAAAAATCAGTTAATCACCTAACTGAGGAACTCAATTTAACCTTGCGCTATACCAGAGATGCAGTTGCACCCTTAACAACTAAAAGCATTTGTCATAAGAAACTAGCTCCCTGGTATACAGAAAATACCCGGGCTCTGAAGCAAGCTTCCAGAAAATTGGAACAGAAATGGCGCCACACCAAACTGGAAGTCTTCCGACTAGCTTGGGAAGACAGGACCGTGCAGTATCGAAGAGCCCTCACTGCTGCTCGATCATCTTATTTTTCCAACTTAATTGAGGAAAATAAGAACAATCCTAAATTTATTTTTGATACTGTCGCAAAGCTAACTAAAAAGCAGCATTCCCCAAGAGAGGATGGCTTTCACTTCAGCAGTAATAAATTCATGAACTTCTTTGAGGAAAAGATCATGATCATCAGAAAGCAAATTACGGACTCCTCTTTAAATCTGCGTATTCCTCCAAAGCTCAGTTGTCCCGAGTCTGCACAACTCTGTCAGGACCTAGGATCAAGGGAGACACTCAAATGTTTTAGTGCTATATCTTCTGACACAATGATGAAAATAATCATGATCTCTAACCCTTCAAGATACATACTGGACCCTATTCTAACTAAACTACTGAAAGAGCTGCTTCCTGTGTTTGGCCCTCCTATGTTGAACATAATAAACAGCTTTTTTCCATCTATGTAACATTGCAAATGTCTGAAATTTTCTGTCCACAAATGATGCAGAAAAATGTAACCATGCTTTTGTTACTTCTAGGTTAGACTACTGCAATGCTCTACTTTCCGGCTACCCGGATAAAGCACTAAATAAACTTCAGTTAGTGCTAAATTCGGCTGCTAGAATCCTGACTAGAACCAAATGTTTATCATATTACTCCAGTGCTAGCCTCCCTACACTGGCTTCCTGTTAAGGCAAGGGCTGATTTCAAGGTTTTACTGCGAACCTACAAAGCATTACATGGGCTTGCTCCTACCTATCTTTCTGATTTGGTCCTGCCGTACATACCTACACGTACGCTACGGTCACAAGATGCAGGCCTCCTAATTGTCCCTAGAATTTCTAAGCAAACAGTTGGAGCCAGGGTTTTCTCCTATAGAGCTCCATTTTTATGGAATGGTCTGCCTACCCATGTGAGAGACGCAGACTATGTCTCAACCTTTAAGTCTTTATTGAAGACTCATCTCTTCAGTTGGTCCTATGATTGAGTGTCATCTGGCCGAGGAGTGTGAAGGTGAAGGCACTGGAGCAACGAACTGCCCTTGCTGTCTCTGCCTGGCCGGTTCCCCTCTCTCCACTGGGATTTTCTGCCTCTAACCATATTACAGGGGCTGAGTCACTGGCTTGCTAGTGCTCTTCCATGCCGTCCCTAGGAGGGGTGCGTCACTTGAGTGAGTTGACTCACTGACGTGGTCTTCCTGTCTGGGTTGGCGCCCCTGAGTGGGTTGATTCACTGATGTGGTCATCCTGTCTGGGTTGGCGCCCCCCCTTGGGTTGTGGCGTGGCGGAGATCTTTGTGGGCTATACTAGGCCTTGTCTCAGGATAGTAAATTGGTGGTTGAAGATATCCCTCTAGTGGTGTGGGGGCTATGCTTTGGCAAAGTGGGTGGGGTTATATCCTGCCTGTTTGGCCCTGTCTGGGGGTATCATCGGATGGGGCCACAGTGTCTCCTGATCCCTCCTGTCTCAGCCTCCAGTATTTATGCTGTAGTAGTTTGTGTCGGGGGTTAGGGTTAGTCTGTTATATTTGGTGTATTTTTTGTGTCTTATCCAGTGTCCTGTGTGAATTTAATTATGCTCTCTCTAATTCCCTGTTTACAGGCCTCCTGGGCCATATACAGCATTCCTCATTGAGTTCCCTGAATTCCTATCGGACCTTGTAGTCATAGCAGATAATATTCTAATTTTTGGTGACTTTAATATTCAAATGGAAAAGTCCACAGACCCACTCCAAAAGGCTTTCGTACCAGAGGAGGGCATCGTTTACTAGGCTACATCATTTTATTAGGATCATCTAATACCACCAGAGTTGGGAATACATTGAGTTCGTTGACAAAACAGACCGTGGAAAGCCTTTTCATGCTGAGATTTATTTGTCAAAGGTCCACCATGGACCTATGTAACTATGCGATTTAAATTGGAGATCGATTTTATAGCAGTGAATGTAATCTATGAATGTACTGTTCTAGTATTTCTAAGTAGCAACCATATCAGCCAGGGAAACTAAATGTTCTCACTTTATGATAGAACATTCACATTTTTCAGTGAAGTTGAAATCCTTCCTATTCAATGGTAAGGTCCCTTGCACCATAAAGACATTGCTGTGATGCCCACCAGACCATCCGGTGAGGCACCCAGACCCTGTGACCCAAAACCCTGACTCCTGCACATCCACCCCTGTAGCATAAAATAGATGTGGTAGTTGCAGCAGCATATTTGGGTGTGAGAGATTTTAGTGCAGAAGAAGTTGAGGGAAGTGGTTCCATCCTCCAAGGCAGACGGCCTGGTGTAGGATCGTTTAGGGCCAAAGTAGTGGGATGGTGTGCAGTCAGAGCAGGAGATGTTCACCCCTCCGCGTCCAGACTGCAAATGAATCGCGCATGCGGGAAGCCGCCGCTGGCTGATCCCGCCCTGGTTTACATTTAAAAAAACTATTAACCTGAATTTGGGCCAGACGAGGTACCATATTTTTCTCACATTGCCATTGACAGGTATTTTTTGTTGTCTCTTTTTGGTCCATTTCGATTGTATACACAAAAATGTAAAAAATGTTATGGTTAAAAATGTTAATGTTTTACTGTGACTTGTTGTTGGCTCCTAAGTGGACCACAAGGTTAAAAACCAAACCAAATTAAGAAAAATAAAATAAAAAATAAAAAAACGAAGTAAGTCCGCCAGTGTCGCTTTTGGGTCACTTTTTCCGGTCCCAAGCCCGGATAAAGGAAAAGGGTTGGAATTGTGACATAATATAAAACAATAATCGACAGAAAAAAGTTAATTTGTTGTTCTAAACATATTTAGAGTTTTTTTTACTCTCTCCCACGACGGTAATCCTCTCTCCTACAGCGTCCATCACAATTATGCAAATTAGGCGAATGCGTCATTTAGCGACTTTTAGGACCGCCAATAGCCACTTTTTCTGAAAGACTCTAACCAAATTCCCATATCGATCAATGTGATTACAATCCTTTTCCAAAGCGTCTGATCTATATCTTAACATTAATACATGTAAACTCATGGCTGTCAAAGATTGTGTGACACCTTCATATTATGGTATTCCAGTAAAAGAAGAACTTACACATTTAGGCATAACCATTACAAAGGATCAGAAGTCTAGAGGCTTACTCAATTTTAACCCTCTTATTAAAAAAACCCAGAAGTAGCTAAATCAATGGCTACAGAGGGACTTATATTTAAAAGGTAGAGTCCTAATAACCAAGGCTGAAGGTATCTCTAGACTAACATATGGTGCTCTATCTTTATATCTTGACCGTAAAATAAGTAAGGAGATAGACCAGATGCTTTTCAACTTCCCGTGGAGAAACCGTACCCATTACATTAGGACAACTGTTGTAATGAACACTTATGAGAATGTTGGGCTGAATTTTCTGGACTTTACTACTTTAAATAATACTTTTAAGATCAATTGGATTAAAACAATTCCTAAGAAGACCAACTTCTATGTGGAATTTAATTCCTCATCATGTCATCTCTACTTTTCATGTTGGTTTGCAATTATAATATTGACAAAGTTCCAGTGAAAATTTATGCTTTTCATCGGCAGGTTTTGTTGTCATGGTCCTTCATTTCTAAGCACAATTTTTCTCCCACAGATGGTATATATGGAATAATCAAGATATATTGTATAGAAATACTTCTTTGTTTTTAGAATATTGGTCCCGAAATAAATGCAGAGGGTCTTTTACTCAGTTATAAAGAATTCTTATCACTTTACAAGGTCCCTGTAACACCTAAAGATTTTGCAATGGTTTTAGATGCCATTCCCTCAGGTGTTGCTCTGTTATTCAGGAACGTGTCAAGACCTGACCCTCAGAGCTTACCTTCCATTGACCCTGTTGACTCATCAGTAGGAAAGATTTGTTTCTCTTTTGGTCCATTCAACAACAAAGCGATACGAACCTTGTTTCAATCAGTTTCATACTTTATGTCATGCCGTATCGAAATGGATTTATTGATAATATCTGTTGGGAAAAAGTTTGGCTGTTGCCACACACATACCTACTTGTTAACTAAATTAAGGAAGTTTCCTTTAAAATTATTCATAAATATTATCCTGCCAACCACTATATGAAGAAGTTTAAGGAAAACATCAACTCAAATTGCTCCTTTTGTAATGACCACCCAGAGACAGTGTTGCATCTTTTTTGACATTGTATTCATGTAAGAAAATTGTGGCAAGACATCAGTAGATTTATAATTGAACACATTTATGAAGAACTTGTACTGCTTGGAGTCTTTACCAACGATAGAAATAAGCTGAAACATTTTTATGTAATTCATTTCTTTATTCTTTTGGACAAATTTCATATTCACAAATTTACATTTACAAACCAAAAAAATAAAATAATTCTTACCTTAAAAAAATGAATTGAACTGTATTTTAAGACAATTAAATACTCTACTAACAACAAAGCTGTTCAAATTACAAGTGTATGTATGTCCCTTAAGGTCCTTGTGTAATGTGATATTGTACCCTCTAGCACAATTATCCATTGTACATTATTCATATATACTGTGTTCCCTCATGTACTTCCTGTATTGATTTGTTGTTAATAAAAAAGAGAGAGAAAAAAGACAGCCAATAGCTACTCTCCTTACTGAGGACTTGGCAACACTGCCTCTGTTGCAGTGGTGGAACAGGAAGTTCCGGGAAGGCGCCAGAACTGTGTGGTGAAAACCATATTTTATGTCCGTTTCACATGTATTACTACAGGTATGTAATAGCACGTTTAAACTTTGTAATATCGAAAGAACATGTCATAACGTGCTGGGTAACACATACTTTAAGGTATTATCACGTTTGGTAAAGGTTTTATGTGTCATATTTGTGTCAAGCCGAGTGAGCATAACTGTTTTATAAGTCAAATAGCTAGAGACTTTGGGTTTGGCAGAGGGAATGAACATCATTTACTAAAGCTAATTTCATCTTTAAAATCAAATTATTTGCGATTTTTGAGTTCGTTATTGGTTTTGTGTAAAATTCACGGAATGGTAAAATGGCGGCTCCCCTTCTGTCTACGTCAACTGAATTCAGTGCAGGCAGCGCGGGTTCACTTCTTATTATTTTTTACATGTGTAACAATATTCAGACATTCAGGTGTTTCTATCTTTGTCTATGATTGTTACTATTTTGTGACAAATGGGAAACACAATATATTTTTTTGTGAGGTGAAATAATACAGTGAAGACATGGTTATTCAGGAACATAGTCCATAGTGCTGCCTAAACTGCATACATTATCAGAAGGATAGCTAAACATGGGCACGTGCATCAGCAAGTCAAGTTAGGAGGCTGCAGATTGGACAGAACAAAGCAACAAGGATTGTTTTAAAGGTGGAGATATGGTTCTTCTGTTGTAGTCATGCACCATGCTCATTTTATTTCACAATGCACACCATTTAAAACGGACGAACTCTATAGTCACAACAGTACTCAGTTGGTTAGAGACAGACATTCAGTCAACACCAGGAATAGATTGTCCACAATCTGTGTTATCCAGACAGAAACGAAGAATAGGCAAAATAACATTTAGATTCAGAGTGATAACAAAATTGAATAATTTATCTGAGCTAACCAGAAACGTTTTAATATATAAATTCAAACATGACTTTAGAATCCTTTATTTCTAATACATTGGAATGTTGTGCAGGACTATGGAAGAATCAATCCAACTTTTCAGACTGTTAAGAGTAGTTATCTGGTCAATATGTCAGTGTGTTATGTCTCTTTGTCTTGTGTGTTATATGTGAAAATGTGATCACATTATACATTTTTTAAAAATGTTTTAAGGACTCTTGGAAGATTAGTCCAAATGAGAAGTAAAATATATCCCAATAAAATCAAAACTAACTGCAACCTTGTACTAAATGTTTTTTTGTTGTAATTTATGCAAATGTAGGAAATCTACTATAGGTTAAGTTCACTTACATTGTGTCATTTAAAGTGTGAACTTTTTGTCTAATGGGAATGAATGTTGAGTTGTCAATGCTTAGCTACCTGATCTATTGAAATGAGATAATTGAACAAATATAATTTATTTTTAGAGAATTAAGAAAGTGCCAGAACTGACAAGACAATAACTTTTGTGTCCGTTTCTCTTTATTACTACAGGACAACTCAGATCAAGTCTGAGGCCGGTAACATCAACAGTGAGGACAAACCCAACCTGCCTCTCCTTCCACACTGAGGCCAAACCTACAGTCACTGGGTCCTGATTGTGACAGTGGAGCCCAGTTTGCACTGCAGGATCCAGAGATGGCATCAGTGAAGCTGGAAGACTGCAGTCAAACACTGGAACTGAATGTCAACATTAAAGATGAAGAAGAGGAGGAGAAGATTGGGAAATGTGTTTATCACGGTAAGAGCAGATTCTTTCTTCATAAGTTAGACCTCCGTAAGTTATGACCCAGTCTATTGCTGTGTTAAGTTCCATCTAACTCTCACATCCCTGAAGAACTCCAGACTGTTGTTTGTTTCAACTTCATACTGTGTGTTGAAAGTTGCTATAGAACTGTTTCAATGAGAAGGTAGATGTTATTTCATGCTAATGAGATCTGGATGGTTTGACACCAGTATTGTCAGCATGTGTTTTATTCACTGGGCTGTCTGGAATTATCACAGTGTCGACTAAAGAAGTGAAGAAGATAAATACATGACTAAGGACACCTACAGTAAAGTGTGACACCAACTTTTCCTGATCGAAAAGCATTGCAGAGAATTGAAATTAGAATGAGTTATTTCCTGAATTGACTGAAATTCAAGTGGAATTGACAGCAACCCTAGCAACTACACAGACTCATTTCATAGAACTTCAGAACACTGCCAACTGAAGCTAACTAGCTATCAGCTATCAGTCAGCTAACCACTGCTAGGGTCATCAGCTAACCTTTAGCTCGGAAAGCTCTCGCCAGTTCTTACAACGCGTTTCAAACCAGAAACATACCGGACCTATTTTTCTCTCCAAAGCCCCGGATTCCTACCAGCAAACTCTGAACCTTTTCATCTGGATCATTGCAGTTAGCTAACCGCAACCCGGTTGACTACTCCTGGCTAACATTTCCGTCCCGGCGCTAGCACCAACTAGCCTGGAGCTAGCCCATGCTAGACCCATCTCCCGGCTCGGGCTCCTGGGCTACTCCTGAAGCCCACTCCTCGGCTACAATATCCGGACCCCTTCTACTGCCGGTGCGGGGCACGGAACCCCGCCGATCCTTCACGACTGGAATACCGACGTAATCTGCCCGGGGATCCCAACAGGCCACTCGGGCGCGAGGTCCCCGAAGGCCCTTCTGCTAACCGCATATTGGGCTGTTAGCTGATCCATCGGCCAGTTTCTTGGACCACTATACCCATTTTGCCAATTGGACTTGGACCCCTCTGCTACTTGGAACCCTACTAATTCCACGACTGGTCTGTCGACGTCACTGCACTGGGAGGCAAAAACAGACTTTCCCCCATCGTGACGTCCCTCGAAGGCCCTTATGCTAGCTTGCTAGCCCCAGCCTGCTAACTGTCTGATTCGCGTGTCCCCAGCCAGCCCAACCACTCACTGGACCCATACGATCACTTGGCTACGCATGCCTCTCCCTAAAATAAATATGCCTTGTCCATTACTGTCCTAGTTAGTGATTACTGTCTTATTTCACTGTAGAGCCTCAAGCCTTGCTCAATATACCTTAACCAACCATGTTGTTCCACCTCCCACATATGCGATGACATCACCTGGTTTAAACGTCTCTAGAGACTATATCTCTCTCATTACTCAATGCCTAGGTTTACCTCCAATGTACTCTCTTCCTACCATACATTTGTCTGTACCTTATGCCTAGAATCTATGCTATCGTGCCCAGAAACCTGCTCCCTTTACTCTCTGTTCCGAACGTGCTAGACGGCCAGGTCTTATAGCCTTTAGCCGTACCCTTATCCTACATCTCCTCTGTTCCTCTGGTGATGTAGAGGTGAATCCAGGCCCTGCAGTGCCTAGCTCCACTCCTATTCCCCAGGTGCTCTCATTTGTTGACTTCTGTAACCGTAATAGCCTTGGTTTCATGCATGTTAACATTAGAAGCCTCCTCCCTAAGTTTGCTTTATTCACTGCTTTAGCACATTCTGCCAACCCGGATGTCTTAGCCGTGTCTGAGTCCTGGTTTAGGAAAACCACCAAAACCCCTTAAATTTCCACCCCTAACTATAACATTTTCCGCTAAGATAGAACTGCCAATGGGCGGTGTTAGCCTGCAGAGTTCTATCTTACTATCCAGGTCTGTACCAAAACAATTTGTGCTTCTACTTCTAATACCTTACCTTTCCAGAAACAAGTCTCTCACCATTACCGCTTGCTATAGACCACCCTCTGCCCCCAGCTGTGCCCTCGACACCATATGTGAACTGATTGACCCCCATCTATCTTCTGAGCTTGTGCTGCTAGGTGACCTAAACTGGGACATGCTTAACACCCCGGCCATCCTACAATCTAAGCTTGATGCCCTCAATCTCACACAAGTGATCTATGAACCTACCAGGTACAACTCCAAATCCTTTGCACCCAGTGTCTCAACTTGCACATTCATCCTCTGCACATTCTACCATTCCAGTGTTTAATTGCTATATTGTAATTACTTTGCCACCATGGCCTATTTATTGCCTTACCTCTCTTATCCGACCTCATTTACATATGCTGTATATAGATTTTTCTACTGTATTATTGATTGTATGTTTGTTTACTCCATGTGTAACTCTGTGTTGTTGTATGTGTCAAACTGCTTTGTTTTAATTTGGCCAGGTCGCAGTTGCAAATGAGAACTTGTTCTCAACTAGCCTACCTGGTTAAATAAAGGTGAAATAAATATGTAAATAATATCCTCTATCATATGATGCATTAACCTATAAAGCAGTTAAACCCCAAACCAACTATGATGTTTATAGCAGTTCCCAGACCTGACCATTCTGTATGTCTTACAATGGAATCTAGTCTCTCTGTCGCTGCGCTTCCTGTGTCATGGTGTCTTCACTTCCTGTGTCATGGTGTCTTCACTCACCCATTATGCAGTTGGACCTCACCCCCAAGGAGAGACATGACAATCTTAATCACTGCAGGTACTGTTCGAAGTAGTGTCTCTCAAATCAATGCTGTTCCAACACCCCCCTGGTGTCTCTTGATGTACACTCGATCCCGTGCCCTTGGTTATATCTTGGTTCCACCTGAGGACATGCACACTGCAACACAGGTTATTTCCTGACAACATCATCTGTGATATTTGAATAACAGCATCCCCTGTTCTGCCATCGGTCCCCCAGTTACCACTTACTAATCCATGTGACGTGTCGTCATTACTGATATACCAACAATGCTACAAAAGTAACCATTGCTACTTCCAACATGGCCCGTGACTATAGTCTCACAATACCCCTCATTTGCGCAGTAGTCCAATTTCATGCTATTAATATAGCATTCTACGCTTCTACTACTGTTCCTTCTGTTACTGGCCCTACAGGGACTGCTGTGAGACTAGCTATTGCCCGGAATTTGTCTCCTGCTCTCCTATTGTCTTCGTGTTTTACTGATAAGTCTTAGGACTGAACTTTCAGATACCCCCTACCTGTTTCCCAATTTATCCCTTAGTCTCTAGCCACCAACATCTCCACTGACCTCCTGTATTCTGCTACAGTTGGTAACTGTGGATATTACACCCCTGTGCTCAAGTTAGGTACACATCTCTCACCCCAAGGCCGATCTCCCCCTTTTGTGAACACCTTTGTTACAGTGTAGACTTTGGGCCCCACCGGTTGGTTGATAAACAGCCACCTTCTGACACTTTCCATTTACCGTGGTTCGCTCCCAGTAAACACTTGACATACCTCCCAGTAGACTATCTGTCAGAAATGGGAGAGAGATTATTGGCGTTGGAAGAGTATCCCAACCGTACAAAACTCTGAGTCACATGTTTCTTAATCACACTCTGCAGGCGATGTGATGCTATTATCACAGCAAATTTCCCTTCTGGCGACGTGGCCTCCTGTATACAGGGATCTGTAGCTAGTCCTTCTGGCGATGTGGCCTCCTGTATACAGGGATCTGTAGCTAGTCCTTCTGGCGATGTGGCCTCCTGTATACAGGGATCTGTAGCTGTGGCCTCCTGTATACAGGGATCTGTAGTCCTTCTGGCGATGTGGCCTCCTGTATACAGGGATCTGTAGCTGTGGCCTCCTGTATACAGGGATCTGTAGCTGTGGCCTCCTGTATACAGGGATCTGTAGCTGTGGCCTCCTGTATACAGGGATGCCTTCTGCTGATGGCCTCCTGTATACAGGGATCTGTAGCTGTGGCCTCCTGTATACAGGGATCTGTAGCTGTGGCCTCCTGTATACAGGGATCTGTAGCTGTGGCCTCCTGTATACAGGGATCTGTAGCTGTGGCCTCCTGTATACAGGGATCTGTAGCTGTGGCCTCCTGTATACAGGGATCTGTAGCAGTCTCCTACAGGGATTGATAGCTGTGGCCTCCTGTATACAGGGATCTGTAGCATCTCCTTAACAGGGATCTATATGTGGCCTCCTGTATACAGGGATCTGTAGCTAGTCCTTCTCTGGCCTCCTGTATACAGGGTGTTGCCTCCTGTATACAGGGATCTGTAGCTAGTCCTTCTGCCGATGTGGCCTCCTGTATACAGGGATCTGTAGCTAGTCCTTCTGGCGATGTGGCCTCCTGTATACAGGGATCTGTAGCTAGTCCTTCTGGCGATGTGGCCTCCTGTATACAGGGATCTGTAGCTAGTCCTTCTGCCGATGTGGCCTCCTGTATACAGGGATCTGTAGCTAGTCCTTCTGGCGATGTGGCCTCCTGTATACAGGGATCGGTTGCTATTCTTTCAAGTGTTATGCCTTCTGTGATAAACTCATTACTGAAAGTTGACAATGGTGTCTGAAATGACAACACTATCTCTTCTACTTTCACCATTATCTGTGTATGTGTAATGTTCAATTAAATCCCCATATTGTGTACCGTTAGCTGCTATCTCCTGCAACAATATTCAGTCTCTGGGATTGATACTCCTCTATCATTACATCTAACCCATAACACACTATACTCCAAAATCATTTTCTACATTTACAAACCTACTAACACGTTCTCAAATCAATTTAGTCAATATACATCATTCCCTCATCTGGGACAATGAACACCCTCATGTTGCACAAAACCTAAAAACATATTGACTTGAAAAGAAAAGAGAAACTAAGTACATGTTTAATAACTTTGCACTGCTCATTGATGTAACATGAACTCTTAATACAGGGTAATACAAAAACAAAACTTTCATGTTCGTCCCAAGCTGTCATCCAGTGAGTCTCCTAAACAAACCACCTCACGATGACACCTAGAGATACGTTTCTTAAACTCTCTCGGTGGCCACATAACTGTTAGCAGCGTCTCAGCCCCTCATCGTGCTTTAGCCATTGTCTCTCGCAGTGTCCCAATCACAACGGAAACGTTTTATCACTTTAGAATTTAGAATGACTGCGTTCAGTGTCCCAATCACAACGGAAACGTTTTATCACTTTAGAATTTAGAATGTAGAATGACTGACCTCAGTGCGTTCTTTGAGACGAAGGCACAAATTCCAGTTGATCAACTCCGCACCCATCACCCCTGTTAGAACATTTATCAACAACCTTTTATTGCCGGTCATAACTCTTCCCATTACAGGCCTGGTAAAGAAAAATCAGTATCTCAATGCATTTTCAGTTTAAATAGTTAAATAGTTAGCACCCGGCACTTATCATTCTAGCGTATCGTTTACAGTTCATTTTCCCAACGGCACATGCAACTTTTGCCTGTCACATTTCATGGCTGATAATGTCCCGATTTTAATATCCAGTTAAATACTTCTGTTTTATCCACGTCCACGAGACTCTCAACTGAGCTTGTTTTCTCTCTCTCTCTCTCTCTCTCTCCACGCTCACTCCACACGCGCTCTCAGCACCACGAGTCTCTCAACTGAGCTTGTTCTCTCTCTCTCACTCTCTCATTACCACGAGCCTCTCACCTCAGCTTGTTCTCTCTCTCCACACACGCGCTCTCAGCACCCCGGCCCTGGTTTTGGTTGGGACTCAGATAGGAGTGGTAAAAGTCACTGTCTCTCATAGCACCGCCTTCGTCTCTTTTGCTTCAGCCGGTTAGGGAGGGTTTTGAGGTTGACACTGTCTATTGTCAAATTATTTCTATCATACATTGAAACACGATCTGACTTCAGCTTCCAGGATAATCTCAACAACAACAAAAAACACAGTTAAATTCATTACATTTCTGTTTCAGTAAATTAGACAAACATTGTCTATATGATGACTTATGACATTAACCTTTCCTTCATACCATCTCCAAGACACAAGTCAAAAAGCATAATCTCTGTAATTGCAAACAAAGGTTTCTGTACCAAATATTAAGTTCTGCTTTTCTGATGTATCAAATACTTATGTCATGCAATAAAATGCAAATTAATTACTTAAAAATCATACAATGTGATTTTCTGGATTTTTGTTTTAGATTCCATCTCTCACAGAGGAAGTGTACTTATTATAAAAAATACAGACATCTACATGTCTGGAAAACCTGCAAAATTGTCAGTGTATGAAATACTTGTTCTCCCCACTGTATCAACCCTGATTACTCCCTTAAGGGGGAACTGACCTCACCTCTCACCTCCTGACCCACAGATATCCACCTGTCTTCCTTATATCAACACATCCCTCTCCTCTCCTCTCCTCTCCTCCATCAAACACATTGCAAAGCCTTCTGGCTTTTTACAAACTCTTTCTATTCAAGGCCTTTGTCTCTATCATTTTATTTAATATCTCAATGTTCAAAGTTTATCCGATTCCAACACCAGTGTGTGTGAGAGGTGTTTGTAGAGGTGAAGGACAAAACTGGTGTTGGCCTCTCCAACACCATCAAACAAGTACGAGCTCCACTGAATGTCAAGGAGAAAGCTGGTTGCACAAACCTACGATTGGTCAGCGCTGATGAGTGGTAATGTACGTGGTGTCCAAACGCTACTGATGGATTCCTTTCTGGACCGCAGAACTCCAGTGTTCTACCCAGCTATGGCTTGTGGGTAACCAGGAGAAGCTGAAAAGGGAGCTGTTCACTGTCTACCGGCATCCTGAGCTGCACACTGGAAAGACGGCACTTTCTTTATTGAAATCACTCTCTTCTCAAAATCATCATCATCACCACTCCGATGACAACTGCCGAGTCAAGGGAAACTTTTCTACCTTTAAAAGGATAAAAAAAAACCTTCATACGCAACTCCATGGGCCAGAAAGGTTAAATGCTTTGGCCATGCTGTCAATCCAGCATGACGTCATCCAGAGAATGTCAAAGTAATACTAAGTGTATGTTAGTAGCCCATGTGCCTCACCCTAAGAATTTGGTACCCTTTCCCCCTAAGAACTTAGCCTACTGTTCTGACTTGGTGGTGCACATATAGCCTGTTTTAGAAAAATGTCAGAACTTTCATTGTCTGCTTATGTACCCCTGTTAATTTATCCACCTGTTTTGACTTGGTGTACAGGGACAAAACTGTAAGAACGGCCCGTGTTCTGAATTATGTCGTTGTCCATTTAAAAAGTGCTGAACAAATAGGCGGCGTTATAGGCTCCATCTGTCTCAGCTCGCTCATGTCTTAATGGAAATGACGGCTTTCCTCTTATAGCCATTTATCTCATAGTT
Source organism: Oncorhynchus masou masou (assembly GCF_036934945.1). Lineage (NCBI taxonomy): Eukaryota > Metazoa > Chordata > Actinopteri > Salmoniformes > Salmonidae > Oncorhynchus > Oncorhynchus masou. Next base: position 359,692 of record NW_027013106.1, read on the forward strand.
TGTACATCAGCATTGTAATATTTCTCATAAAGGTCCATCTTATTAGTATCTTATTCATCATTTTAGGCAGCGTTAGAACGATGCATTTCATTGTTTTTCTTACTTTGTGTGTTATAATTATCTCTGGTGCTTTTCTCTACGAGGAGGGTGTTAAGTTACAGACCCAACAACATTATATTGTAGTATCCCCTCCTCGTAACCATGGTTGCCAGTAACAGTCTCTTGTTCAACAGACAGTTCAGTAATAGACCCATGTTATTCCAGTTCATATTGCAAGGGTAGTTTTGTTTGCTCAATGTGCTTTCTGTGCGTCTGTATATTGTCTATACAAGTGGATTCTCGTGATTGTATTGTCCTTCCTTTTTTAGACCACATAGGACAAATAAAATACTTCAAATGGTAGGCTAGCCTCTGAGTCTGGGTCTCTCTCTCTATGGTAGGCTAACTGCTGAGTCTGGGTCTCTCTCTCTATGGTAGGCTAGCCTCTGAGTCTGGGTCTCTCTCTCTATGGTAGGCTAACCGCTGAGTCTGGGTCTCTCTCTCTATGGTAGGCTAACTGCTGAGTCTGGGTCTCTCTCTCTATGGTAGGCTAACCGCTGAGTCTGGGTCTCTCTCTCTATGGTAGGCTAACTGCTGAGTCTGGGTCTCTCTCTCTATGGTAGGCTAACTGCTGAGTCTGGGTCTCTCTCTCTATGGTAGGCTAACCGCTGAGTCTGGGTCTCTCTCTCTATGGTAGGCTAACTGCTGAGTCTGGGTCTCTCTCTCTATGGTAGGCTAACCGCTGAGTCTGGGTCTCTCTCTCTATGGTAGGCTAACCGCTGAGTCTGGGTCTCTCTCTCTATGGTAGGCTAGCCTCTGAGTCTGGGTCTCTCTCTATGGTAGGCTAGCCTCTGAGTCTGGGTCTCTCTCTATGGTAGGCTAGCCTCTGAGTCTGGGTCTCTCTCTCTATGGTAGGCTAGCCTCTGAGTCTGGGTCTCTCTCTCTATGGTAGGCTAGCCTCTGAGTCTGGGTCTCTCTCTCTATGGTAGGCTAACTGCTGAGTCTGGGTCTCTCTCTCTATGGTAGGCTAACCGCTGAGTCTGTGTCTCTCTCTCTATGGTAGGCTAACTGCTGAGTCTGGTCTCTCTCTCTATGGTAGGCTAACTGCTGAGTCTGGGTCTCTCTCTCTATGGTAGGCTAACCGCTGAGTCTGTGTCTCTCTCTCTATGGTAGACTAACCGCTGAGTCTGGGTCTCTCTATGGTAGGCTAACCGCTGAGTCTGGGTCTCTCTCTCTATGGTAGGCTAACCGCTGAGTCTGGGTCTCTCTCTCTATGGTAGGCTAACCGCTGAGTCTGGGTCTCTCTCTCTATGGTAGGCTAACCGCCGGGTCTCTCTCTCTCTATGGTAGGCTAACCGCTGAGTCTGGGTCTCTCTCTCTATGGTAGGCTAACCGCCGGGTCTCTCTCTCTCTATGGTAGGCTAACCACTGAGTCTGGGTCTCTCGCTCTATGGTAGGCTAACCGCTGAGTCTGGGTCCTCTCGCTCTGTGGTGACTTAAAGAAGAGTAAAGTGAAGGCAACATCTACGCTGAATTTCTCTGAACTAATATCCATCTGAATTTCTGTCGCTGTCCATTGATGAAAGAATAGGCCTACCTCATCGCAGCTCGTTTGCTTGAACCCTGCTCATACTGAGGAGCTAAGTGTTAATTATAGAAGAACAAGCATTGTGAATGTACAGAACATAAAATGCAATAATGTTTGTGAATGTTTCAAACTCATGTCGACATTCATTATTATTGAAAGGAGAGAAGCGTTTTTTATCCAGATCCACAAATCCACAAGGAGTCAGAACCCATATTTATTTACGCCAGTCAGCCATCAGCTCCCCTGTTGGGACAGCTTTATGTAAGACCCTAACCGTTTGTGGGAACCTTTTTATACTGCATTTTTATCTATTGTTTTAGTGTTGTAGTTTCTTCACTGGCATGCATCTACAAACAAAATAATGTTGTAGTTTCTTCACTGGCATGCATCTACAAACAAAATAATGTTGTAGTTTCTTCACTGGCATGCATCTACAAACAAAATAATGTTGTAGTTTCTTCACTGGCATGCATCTACAAACAAAATAATGTTGTAGTTTCTTCACTGGCATGCATCTACAAACAAAATAATGTTGTAGTTTCTTCACTGGCATGCATCTACAAACAAAATAATGTTGTAGTTTCTTCACTGGCATGCATCTACAAACAAAATAATGTTGTAGTTTCTTTCTGCATCTAAAAACAAAATAATGTTGTAGCATGCATCTACAAACAAAATAATGTTGTAGTTTTTCTGCATCTACAAACAAAATAATGTTGCATGCATCTACAAACAAAATAATGTTGTAGTTTCTTCACTGGCATGCATCTACAAACAAAATAATGTTGTAGTTTCTTTGGCATGCATCTACAAACAAAATAATGTTGTAGTTTCTTGGCATGCATCTACAAACAAAATAATGTTGTAGTTTCTTACAAACTGGTTTCTTCATGCATCTACAAACAAAATAATGTTGTAGTTTCTTTACTGGCACGCATCTACAAACAAAATAATGTTGTAGTTTCTTTACTGGCATGCATCTACAAACAAAATAATGTTGTAGTTTCTTTACTGGCACGCATCTACAAACAAAATAATGTTGTAGTTTCTTTACTGGCACGCATCTACAAACAAAATAATGTTGTAGTTTCTTCGCATCTACAAACAAAATAATGTTGTAGTTTCTTCACTCTACAGGCATGCATCTACAAACAAAATAATGTTGTAGTTTCTTTGCATCTACAAACAAAATAATGTTGTAGTTTCTTCGCATCTACAAACAAAATAATGTTGTAGTTTCTTCGCATCTACAAACAAAATAATGTTGTAGTTTCTTTGCATCTACAAACAAAATAATGTTGTAGTTTCTTTACTGGCACGCATCTACAAACAAAATAATGTTGTAGTTTCTTTACTGGCACGCATCTACAAACAAAATAATGTTGTAGTTTCTTCACTGGCATGCATCTACAAACAAAATAATGTTGTAGTTTCTTTGCATCTACAAACAAAATAATGTTGTAGTTTCTTCGCATCTAAAAACAAAATAATGTTTTTTTTTTTTTTTGCACCACCAAGATTGCCATGTTAAAATCACCGCTGCCTGTCATAACAGCCCAACTTTAGGGTGACCGTAAGTTCCTCCGTTATTCTGCGCTCGGCCGCTGTCAAACTAGACTGCCCTGAAAGCGGAGTAGATTGCCAGGGTGATTTTACTATCACACCCATTTGGTCTGGTGAGAGGATGAATATAATGTGTGTACTGATTTATTTATTTTTAAATAATGGTTTTAATGAAAACATGTCATTATTTGCCTTGTAAGAACAGCCTGTTGTGGAGTATTTCTAGCCAAAGGAGAGGAACGTTTTAAAAAGATTTCTTCAAAAACAATCAAAGTGTATTATTAATTATTGCAATAATGGAGCTTGTCAACGACACATTTACATTTACATTTAAGTCATTTAGCAGACGCTCTTATCCAACACTTACAAATGAATTGTCTGACATCCAGTGGTCAACAGTTACTTTTAGTGCATCTAAATCATTAAGGGGGAGGGGGGCTGAAAGGATTACTTATCCTATCCTAGGTATTCCTTGAAGAGGTGGGGTTTCAGGTGTCTCCGGAAGGTGGTGAACCCGCTGTCCTGGCCTCGTGAGGGAGTTTGTTCCACCATTGGGGGGCCAGAGCAGCGAACAGTTTTGATAGCGGGAACATCCTCAGTGGTAGGGGGCGAGCAGGCCAGAGGTGGATGAACGCAGTGCCCTTGTTTGGGTGTAGGGCCTGATCAGAGCCTGGAGGTACTGCGGTACCAACCCTCACAGAGCTCCGTAGGCAAGCACCATGGTCTTGTAGCGGATCACATCAACTGGAAGCCAGTGGAGAGAGCGGAGGAGCGGATGACGTGAGAGAACTTGGGTAAACACCAACTTGTCTGGATGAGTTGTACAATGGCAGGTAATAGCCCAGCCAACAGCGAGTTGCAGTAATCCAGACGGGAGATGACAAGTCTGGATTAGGACCTGCGCCGCTTCCTGTGAGGCAGGGAACTTTTCTCGGATGTTGTAGAGCATGAACCTAAAAGAACGGGCCACCGCCTTGATGTTAGTGAGAAACGACAGGGTGTTGTCCAGGATCACGCCAAGGTTCTTAGGAGGAAACAATGGAGTTGTCAACCGTGATGGCGAGATCATGGAACGGGCAGTCCTTCCCCGGGAGGAAAGCAGCTCCGTCTTGCCGAGGTTCAAGGTGGTGATCATAGTTATCCACACTGATATGTCTGCCAGACATGCAGAGATGCGATATCGCCACCTGGTCATCAGAAGGGGATGAAGGACTGTAATTGTGTGTCATTGCATATGAAGGAGAGACCATGTGAGGTTATTTGTGACTTGGTGTATAGCGAGAATAAGAGGGCCTAGAACAGAGCCCTGGGGGACACCAGTGGGTAGCGCGTCCAGGAGACAGATTCTCACTCACCTGGTAGGGCGACCTGTTTAACAATCCAAGCGTGGCCTTGAGATACTCCAGGTTTTCCAGATCTGATGGTTCACAGTGTAGGCAGCCTGATAGGTCTAGAAGGATGATAGCAGACCAACAGGCAGTGCGTGCGCTCCGTGATACAGAGGAGCAGTCTCAGTTGAATGACTAGTCTTGAAACCTGACTGATTTGGATCAAGAAGGTCATTCTGAGAGAGATAGCGGGAGAGCTGGCCAAGGACCACGTTCAAGAGTTTTGGAGAGTGAAAGAAGGGATACTGGTCTGTAGTTGTTGACATGGAGGCGAGTGTAGTTTTTTCAGAAGGGGTGATCTAGCGCTCTTGAAGACGGAAGGGCTAGCCAGCGGTCAGGGATGAGTTGATGAGCGAGGTGAGGTAAAAGGGAGAAGGTCTCCGGAAATGGTCTGGAGAAGAGAGGAGGGGATAGGGTCAAGCGGGCAGGTTGTTCCGGCCTCACAAGAAGCGAGATTTCATCTGGAGAGAGAGGGAGAAAGAGGTCAGAGCACAGGGTAGGGCAGTGTGAGCAGAACCAGCGGTGTCGTTTGACTTAGCAAACTTGAGGATCGGATGTGTTCGACCTTCTTTTCAAAATGGTTGACGAAGTTCATCTGCAGAGAGGGAGGAAGGGGAGGAGGATTCAGGAGGGAGGAGAATGGCAAAGAGCTTCCTAGGGTTAGAGGCAGATGCTTGGAATTTAGAGTGGAAGAAAGTGGCTTTAGCAGCTGACAGAGGAGGAAAATGTGAGGAGGGAGTGAAAGGATGCCAGGTCCGCAGGGGGCTCAGTTTTCCTCCATTTCCGTAGGCCTCGGTCGGAGCAATTCGCAGTGAGTCGTAGCCACGGAGCTCCGAGCCGGCCTGGAGGATAGGGGATAGAGAGTCAAAGGATGCAGAAAGGGAAGAGAGGAGGGTTGAGGAGGCAGAATCAGGAGATAGGTTGGAGAAGGTATGAGCAGAGGGAAGAGATGATAGGATGAGTAGCTCAAACGAAGGTTCAGCGTCAGGAACCATCCAGTAGGAAAGTGTGGGAAGTGTTGGATGAAAGCGAGAGGGAAATGGATACAAGGTAGTGGTCGGAGACTTGGAGGGAGTTGCAATGAGGTTAGTGGAAGAACAGCATCTAGTAAAGATGAGGTCGAGCGTATTCCTGCCTTGTGAGTAGGGGGAAGGTGAGAGGGTGAGGTCAAAAGAGGAGAGGAGTGGAAAGAAGGAGGCAGAGAGGAATGAGTCAAAGGTGGAGTGAGGTTAAAGTCGTCAGGACTGTGAGAGGTGAGCCGTCCTCAGGAAAGGAGCTTATCAAGGCATCAAGCTCATTGATGAACTTCCGAGGGAAATATAAATGATAAGGATGTTAAGCTTGAAAGGGCTGGTAACTGTGACAGCATGGAATTCAAAGGAGGCGATAGACAGATGGGTAAGGGGAGAAAGAGAGAATGACCACTTGGGAGAGATGAGGATCCCGGTGCCACCACCCCGCTGACCAGAAGCTCTGGACACATCCTCCTGAATACATGACAAACAACAAATATGTCGAATGGGTCAAAAAGTTATCATTTTATATAAAATAAATGAATAATTCACATCAGATAGAATTTGCTGTGAAGACTGTTGTCATTGTATAGAAACCAGGGTTTGGCCCCCAAGACGGGGGTTCTTATCAGCTATCCATTCCAGACACATCTCCTCCCTGGTACCACATAGTACACAAACACCAACTCAGCTATCCATACCAGAGACATCTCCTCCCTGGTACCTCATAGTACACCAACACCAACTCAGCTATCCATACCAGAGACATCTCCTCCCTGGTACCACACAGTACACCAACTCAGCTATCCATTCCAGAGACATCTCCTCCCTGGTACCTCATAGTACACAAACACCAACTCAGCTATCCATACCAGAGACATCTCCTCGCTGGTACCACACAGTACACCAACTCAGCTATCCATTCCAGAGACATCTCCTCCCTGGTACCTCATAGTACACAAACACCAACTCAGTCTATCCATTCCAGAGACATCTCCTCCCTGGTACCTCATAGTACACCAACACCAACTCAGCTATCCATACCAGAGACATCTCCTCCCTGGTACCACACAGTACACCAACTCAGCTATCCATTCCAGAGACATCTCCTCCCTGGTACCTCATAGTACACCAACACCAACTCAGCTATCCATACCAGAGACATCTCCTCCCTGGTACCACATAGTACACAAACACCAACTCAGTCTATGGAATGCAGGCTGTAGCTTTTATCACCAAGCTATCATCAATCTATTGCCAGCGCCAGAGGCCCAACTCAGTCCACTCAGACACGGATGAGAGAGTACCGAGCATAAACAAACACTATTACAACATAATCTTGTAATGCATAAACAGTTAACACTGTTTCTATTACAACATAAATGACATTTGAATAATTTTCTACCATAAACCCTCAGGGAGTTATCACACTGTTTCTATACAATGACAACAGGGTTCTCATTTATTACTTAACTATGACATTGAATGGAAAAATTTTCTACCATAAACCCTAAGGGAGTTATCACACGATAATCCCTGGGTTCTCATCCCTTATTACTTTGACATTGAATGGAATGATGGGCGTCCTAACCAGGTCATAAGCCATTATAGTGCACAGACTCCTTCACCCTTAAGTTGACTGCTATTAATTTAAGATGTTATAAAGCAGTTATGAATGTGCTTAATACTGCAGAGTTGATGGTATCACAAAAACATTCAGGATCTCCAAGAAATATGGGCAAATTGGAGCGTAAACAGATGTATATTTAGGATGACAAACTACTGAGTTGTACAAGCAAGAACCACTTCCAGATATTAAAAAACGTCATTATATTATTATAATAACTCCAAAAACAATTTTGAAACTAAATGGAAGCAAATAAAATGTATATTTCAAACTGACAACAGGATTTGTGAAAGCTGTGAAAAAAGGAAGATGTGCAGGCTACAGTAACAATGAGCGCCTGTTAATGCATGTGTTAATTACAGTAATTTACTGTGTTAATTACAGTAATTTACCATACCTCATTCTTGGAGTGGAAACATTGTTTGCCGTAACATCATGCTCAATAAAGATCCTTAATGTGGCTTCAATTGATGGTTTTGTCACACGGTTATTTTGTTCACATTTATTCCTCCTTTTATAGAGCATGAAATACAGTTATGGATGATTTGTGACTCATGTTATGTAGTGCTTATGAAGCCTATATGAATGCTTTATGACGCATTCATAAGATGCACTGGAAATAAATCGGGACCAAAATATGTACTTTCCTCTCCCATACATCTTCCCTGACAGAATGGTGCCTTCTGGTTTGCTTAATATTAGGAGTTTGATGTATAACATTAACTTTTACTTAATAACTTTCCCCACCGCTGTACTTGAAGGTGCAATATGCTTTGCCATTTCCTGGTTGCTAAAATTTATTTTAAGCATAAAGTTTTTTTTACGTGTAATTAAAAGTGTGCACTCGTCTAATGTGAATTAATGTTTTGTTGTCGATGTTTAACTACCTGGTCTATTGAAATTAGATTATTGAACAAAATATATATATTTTTATTTATTTTTTTGAGAATAAAGGAAATGCCAGAACTAAAAGACAATAACTTTTGTCCGTTTCTCTTTATAACTACAGGCCGACTCAGGTCAAGTTTGAGGCCAGCAACATCAACAGTGAGGACAAACCCAGCCTGCCTCTCTCCTTCCACACTGAGTCCAAATCTACAGTCACTGGGCCCTGATTGTGACAGTGGAGCCCAGTTTTTACAGCAGGATCCAGAGATGGCATCAGTGAAGCTGGAAGACTGCAGTCAAACACTGGAGCTGAATGCCAACATTAAAGATGAAGAAGAGGAGGAGAAGATTGGGACATCTGTTACTCATGGTAAGAGCAGGACAGTCTATTAGTGACCCAGTCTATTAGTAGGTTTAATTCTATCTATAAGTTCCCTTCATAGGGTATACCTCCATTAGTTATGACCCAGTCTATTAGTAGGTTTAATTCTATCTATAAGTTCCCTTCATAGGGTATACCATTAGTTATCCATTAGTAGTTATGACCCAGTCTATTAGTAGGTTTAATTCTATCTATAAGCATAGGGTATACCTCCTTCATTAGTAGGGTATTCCATTATATGAACCAGTCTATTGCTATTGTGAATTCTGTCATTCTGACATCACATCCCTGAAGAACACCAGACTGTACAAAACTTGTTTTTCATTTTGAAAAGTTGCTGTAGAACTGTTTCATGATGAACTGTTTCAATGAGAAGGTAGATAATATTTCATGCTACTGACACTTGCATGGTTTGACACCAGTATTGCCAGCATTTGTTTTATTCACTGGTCTGTCTGGAGTGATCAGCGAGTAGCCTAAAGAGGTGAAGTACAGTGGGGCAAAAAAGTATTTAGTGACTGTTTGAGGTTGTGTACATGTCTTTTATACTGATAACAAGTTCAAACAGGTGCCATTAATACAGGTAACGAGTGGAGGACAGAGGAGCCTCTTAAAGAAGAAGTTACAGGTCTGTGAGAGCCAGAAATCTTCCTTGTTTGTAGGTGACCAAATACTTATTTTCCACCATAATTTGCAAATAAATTAATTAAAAATCCTACAATGTGATTTTCTGGAATTTTTTTTCTCAGTTTGTCTGTCATAGTTGAAGTGTACCTATGATGAAAATTACAGGCCTCTCATCTTTTTAAGTGGGAGAACTTGCACAATTGGTGGCTGACTAAATACTTTTTTGCCCCACTGTAGATAAACTGCCAGTGTTTTAAAGTTCTATGAAGTGAGTCTGTGTAGTTACTAACCCTTGTGATAGTGAGTGGAGGATGATATGAAATGAGTCTGTAGTTTCTAACCCTTGTGATAGTGAGTGGAGGATTATATGGGTCTGAATTTTCACTCTTTTTTGGGGGGGGAATCAGCTTTTTGTCCACTTTTAGAATAGTTGTATTCCCCTTTTGTATTGGACAGTATAGATCCTTCAGAAAGTATTCATACCCCTTGACTTATTCCACATTGTTGTTACAGCCTAAATTATTATTTTTTATTTTTGAGCCATCTACACACAATACCCCATAATGACAGGCAAAACATGTTTTTTGAAATCTTTGCAAATGTTTAAAAAAATAAATAATAATGCAGAAATATCTCATTTACATAAGTATTATGGTGGAAGATTGCAAGGTTATGTTATAAGACTTTTATTGCATCAAATGGTTGTTTTATTCGACAGAACAGAGTATTCTTAACTATTGTGTGTGTGTTCTACTGAGGAAGGGCCTCTGGGCGATAACACTGACAGGAGATTTATGATGTCTTCTGGGTGATTAAACCTAAAGAGCATTCCAGAGCATGAGATAATGTTTCTGTTCTATATGGTACCAGGGAGAGATGGCTCCAGTTTGGAGTCGGAGGGACAGACACTGGTCTTTACACAATGAAAACTGTATTATAGGTATATTTCATACAAATCTTAACCTTGTGACCCATTGTATACATCTGTCGTGTGTCATGTAGATGGAAGAGGATGGACTTTGTACTTTTGTCTCTGGGCTCTCAATGAATCATCTGAGCGTGAATTTGTCGACCAGCCATGACCAGCCATCATTATCGTAGAGCACTCAATCGATTCAATTTATATGTGTGCGTTGTATTAACCTGCTCCCTTATTAATAAGTGATTTAAAGATGTTGTTTTAGTATAACTCTGACTTGTGTGATAAGTTTGTCTCTCCTCATTTGATAGTAAAGGAATTAACCACCACAGTATTCACACCCCTGAGTAAATACTTTGAAGAAGCACCTTTGGCAGTGATGACAGCTGTGAGTTTTTCTGTGTAAATCTCTAAGAGCTTTCCACACCTGGATTGTACAATATATGCACATTTATTCTGAAAAAATAAGTGCTTTCATTGCTAGACAGCCATTTTCAAGTCTTACCATAGATTTTCAAGATGATTTAAGTCAAAACTGTAACTAGGTCACTCTGGAACATTCAATGTCTTGGTAAGCAACTCCAGTGTATATTTGGCCTTGTGTTTTAGGTTATTGTCCTTCTGACAGGTGAATTTGCATACCAGTGTTTGTTGGAAAGCAGACTGAACCAGGTTTTCCTCTAGGATTTTGCCAGTGCTTAGTTCTATTCCATTATTTTTTTTTATCAACCAACAAAAAACGTCCAAGTCCTTGCCGATGACAAGCATACCCATAACATGATGCAGCCACCTCCATGTGAAGAGTGGTACTCCGTGATGTGTTGTGTTGGATTTGCCCCAAACATAACACTGTGTATTCAGGATTTTAAGTTCATTATTTTTGCCACATTTTTTGCAGTTTTACTTTAGTGCCTTAATGCAAACAGGATGCATGTTTTGGAATAGTTTTACTCTGTAGAGCTTTCCTTCTTTTCACTCTGTTATTGATGTTAATATTGTGGAGTAACTACAATGTTGTTGATCCATCCTCAGTCTAACTGTTTTAAAGTCACCATTGGCCTCATGGTGAAAACCCTAAGCAGTTTCCCTCCTCTCCTGCAACTAAGTTAGGAAGGATGCCTGTATCTTTGTAGTGACTGGGTGTATTGATACACCACCCAGAGTGTAATTAATATCTTCACCATGCTCAAAGGGATATTCAATGTCATTTTTCTTGTTTTTGTTTTACATTATGGGGTATTCCACTGGTGTTATGGGGTATTCCACTGGTGTTATGGGGTATTCCACTGGTGTTATGGGGTACTCCACTGGTGTTATGGGGTACTCCACTGGTGTTATGGGGTACTCCACTCCACTGGCGTTATGGGGTTCCACTGGCGTTATGGGGTACTCCACTGGCGTTATACTCCACTGGCGTTATTCCACTGGCGTTATGGGGTATTCCACTGGCGTTATGGGGTACTCCACTGGTGTTATGGGGTATTCCACTGGCGTTATGGGGTACTCCACTGGCGTTATGGGGTATCCCACTGGCGTTATGGGGTACTCCCACTGGCGTTATGGGGTACTCCCACTGGCGTTATGGGGTACTCCACTGGCGTTATGGGGTACTCCACTGGCGTTATGGGGTAAGGACTACCCACTTTTCGGGCCTACCACTTTCTGTCCTGATCGGTCCACCAACTGGTGGTTTAGAATCTACAGATGTGGTTTTCATATTCAGATGGTAAATAGTCATAGTAGAATTCATGTTGGTACAACAATATCCAATATCTAGTCATGTATCCATGCCCTTGTGTGTGGTATTGTGTAGGCCAATGACTCAATTTAATAAATTTTAAATTCATGCTGAAACACAACAAAATGTAGAAAAAAATCAAGGGATGTGAATTCTTTCTGAACTCACTGTAAATGAAGTCATATGTATATCTCACTGACTGGTTCTTCTGATGTTGTTCACACAGGAAACCATGTTGAGACATTCTCTACATCCAGAGAGCAACAGCAGGAAGATCACAGAGCTAAGAGGTCTCACCACCTCCCACATTGTGAGATTTTCCCATTTCTATCAAAGCTAAAAATACACCTAAAAATACACACAGGAGAGAATCTGAATTCCTGTACTGACTGTGGGAAGAGATTCACAACATCACAAGCTCTGACAATTCATCAGAAAGTGCACACTGGAGAGAAGCCTTACTCCTGCTCTGACTGTGGGAAAAGTTTCCCCAGATTGGATAAGTTAAAAAGTCACCAACTAATACACAGAGAGAAGCCATTCTCCTGCTCTGACTGTGGCAAATGCTTCAAAACATCAACTGAGGTAAAAGTTCATCAGAGAACACACACAGGAGAGAAGCCTTACTTCTGCTCTGCCTGTGGAAAGAGTTTCTCCCGATTGGATACCTTAAAAGTACATGAACGTGTGCATACAGGAGAGAAGCCATACTCTTGCTCTGACTGTGGAAAATGCTTCACCACAACATCTGATCTAACAGTTCATCAGAGAACACACACAGGAGAGAAGCCTTACTTCTGCTCTGACTGTGGTAAATGCTTCAAAACATCAACTGAGGTAAAAGTTCATCAGAGAACACACACAGGAGAGAAGCCTTACTTCTGCTATGCCTGTGGAAAGAGTTTCTCCCGAATGGATACCTTAAAAGTACATGAACGTGTGCATACAGGAGAGAAGCCATACTCTTGCTCTGACTGTGGAAGATGCTTCACCACAACGTCTGATGTAACAATTCATCAGAGAACACACACAGGAGAGAAGCCTTACTTCTGCTCTGACTGTGGTAAATTCTTCAAAACATCAACTGAGGTAAAAGTTCACCAGAGAACACACACAGGAGTGAAGCCTTACTTCTGCTCTGACTGTGGGAAGAGATTCACAACGTCACAAGCTCTGACAATTCATCAGAGAGTGCACACTGGAGAGAAGCCTTACTCCTGCTCTGACTGCGGGAAAAGTTTTTCCCGATTGGATAAGTTAAAAAGTCACCAACTAATACATAGAGAGAAGCCATTCTCCTGCTCTGACTGTGGTAAATGTTTCAAAACATCAACTGAGGTAAAGGTCCATCAGAGGACACACACAGGAGTGAAACCTTACTTCTGCTCTGACTGTGGGAAGAGATTCACAACGTCACAAGCTCTGACAATTCATCAGAGAGTGCACACTGGAGAGAAGCCTTACTCCTGCTCTGACTGCGGGAAAAGTTTTTCCCGATTGGATAAGTTAAAAAGTCACCAACTAATACATATAGCGAAGCCATTCTCCTGCTCTGACTGTGGTAAGTGCTTCAAAACATCACCTGAGCTAACAGTTCATCAGAGAACACACACAGAAGAGAAGCCTTACTTCTGCTCTGACAATGGAACGAGTTTCTCCCAATTGGAAAAGTTAACATGTCCCCAGCGAATACAAATAGACAAAGTCTCACTTCTGCTCTGACTGTGGGAAGAGTTTCCCCCGATTTAGATACCTTTTAATGTCACTAGCGTATACATACAGGAGAGAAGCCTTTCTCCTGCTCTGATTGTGGAAATTGTTTTACTGATCAGAGCAGCTTAACACACCAATGTATACACACAGGAGAGAAGCCTCATCGGTTCTCTCAGACCAGCTAAGAGGGAAGTCATTACATCACTTCATTCTCATCTCATAAATGAAGTGGTAACAGTGAATTTGATAACATTTAAGAAAGAATAAAACACTATTGGGATCCGATTGTTTCTCACTGTAAGAGAACCGTGCAGAGGAAAGGGCGTGTTATAGAATGTTAGCTTCTTGTTGTTTTACTGATCAGTGAGCACCTTGTCAGTTTTTTGTTGTGTTTTGTTAGCTTTTACTCTAAATATATTTGCCTTTAGGGTTGAATATCCTTACATTGAAACAATGAAGTCTGACTGATCTGTGTGGTACTCTGTGGGAATAAGTTAGTAGACACAACATGTATCAGATAGAGATGGTGTGATGATCAGTTTTCTGTGGGAATGAGCTAGTGGACAACATGTATCAGATAGAGATGGTGTGATGATCAGTTTTCTGTGGGAATAAGTTAGTAGACACAACATGTATCAGTTAGAGATGGTGTGATGATCAGTTTTCTGTGGGAATGAGCTAGTAGACAACATGTATCAGGTAGAGATGGTGTGATGATCAGTTTTCTGTGGGAATGAGCTAGTAGACAACATGTATCAGATAGAGATGGTGTGATGATCAGTTTTCTGTGGGAATGAGCTAGTAGACAACATGTATCAGATAGAGATGGTGTGATCAGTTTTCTGTGGGAATGAGCTAGTGGACAACATGTATCAGGTAGAGATGGTGTGATGATCAGTTTTCTGTGGGAATAAGTTAGTAGACACAACATGTATCAGATAGAGATGGTGTGATCAGTTTTCTGTGGGAATGAGCTAGTAGACAACATGTATCAGATAGAGATGGTGTGATCAGTTTTCTGTGGGAATAAGTTAGTAGACACAACATGTATCAGATAGAGATGGTGTGATGATCAGTTTTCTGTGGGAATGAGCTAGTAGACAACATGTATCAGATAGAGATGGTGTGATCAGTTTTCTGTGGGAATAAGTTAGTAGACACAACATGTATCAGATAGAGATGGTGTGATCAGTTTTCTGTGGGAATGAGTTAGACTGAGGATGGATCAACAACATTGTATGATGATGACCAATTTAGTGATATACATACTTTGAAACGATAAATATGTTCATTAAATTGTCTTAAATAGATGTATTATTTTGGTCATTGATGAATGGATTTGGATGTCTGCATTGAACTTAATTGATGTGCGAATGAAAAATAAATATTCTACTTGAATTTGTGCTGGTCAAACTTTGGGTTATTTATACTGACAATGCAATGTTTTTTGTTTAATTGATGTTATTCAAACTAATTTAAATGTCTATGTATCTAGTCAATACATGTCACTAAACCTCTACATGCCAATTAGCTAGTGAGAATCGCAGAATGGTGAACTTAACTAAACGACGGAGAGTTTTGACTGTGTGATATTAGATGCTTCTTGTGTAAATATTTTCTGTCTGGATTTTAATGATTTGTATCATACAAATAATGTTTTGCAGTATAAAGGACATGTTTTCTTATTTAAATAAAAGTTAAATAAAATAACATTTATTTTGTCAATGTATAATTGTAATGTGTTTTCTATGGTGCCAAAGTCCAGGGACAATATTACTACCACAATTCAAGTATGATCCACTTACTATTCGGGAATGGAACCAGAGAGGAAGCAGCATTAGCCTTTACCTGCCCCATTGTTCAGAGTGGAAGAGCTGGGAACTCACCTGTGATCTACCAAAACCTTTCCTATTGTGTTAGTAAGCACCACAGCATTTTAGGAAGCCATTGTTCAGAATCTGTTCATACACACAGTAACAATGGGAGGGGGTGTGTGGCCTGCACAGAGGAGAACCAGGAGGTTGATCTCAGACTTTTATTTAGAACTGGGATTCTATCCAGAGTTGACAGATTAACAGTGAGGACAAACCCAGCCTGCCTCTTTCCATCCACACTGAGTCCAAACCTACAGTCTAGTGATGGGCATTCCAGTCTGCCTCTTTCCATCCACACTGAGTCCAAACCTACAGTCTAGTGATGGGCATTCCAGTCTGCCTCTTTCCATCCACACTGAGTCCAAACCTACAGTCTAGTGATGGGCATTCCAGTCTGCCTCTTTCCATCCACACTGAGTCCAAACCTACAGTCTAGTGATGGGCATTCCAGTCTGCCTCTTTCCATCCACACTGAGTCCAAACCTACAGTCTAGTGATGGGCATTCCAGTCTGCCTCTTTCCATCCACACTGAGTCCAAACCTACAGTCTAGTGATGGGCATTCCAGTCTGCCTCTTTCCATCCACACTGAGTCCAAACCTACAGTCTAGTGATGGGCATTCCAGTCTGCCTCTTTCCATCCACACTGAGTCCAAACCTACAGTCTAGTGATGGGCATTCCAGTCTGCCTCTTTCCATCCACACTGAGTCCAAACCTACAGTCTAGTGATGGGCATTCCAGTCTGCCTCTTTCCATCCACACTGAGTCCACAACCTACAGTCTAGTGATGGGCATTCCAGTCTGCCTCTTTCCATCCACACTGAGTCCCAAACCTACAGTCTAGTGATGGGCATTCCAGTCTGCCTCTTTCCATCCACACTGAGTCCAAACCTACAGTCTAGTGATGGGCATTCCAGTCTGCCTCTTTCCATCCACACTGAGTCCAAACCTACAGTCTAGTGATGGGCATTCCAGTCTGCCTCTTTCCATCCACACTGAGTCCAAACCTACAGTCTAGTGATGGGCATTCCAGTCTGCCTCTTTCCATCCACACTGAGTCCAAACCTACAGTCTAGTGATGGGCATTCCATTCTTTCCATCCACACTGAGTCCAAACCTACAGTCTAGTGATGGGCATTCCAGTCTGCCTCTTTCCATCCACACTGAGTCCAAACCTACAGTCTAGTGATGGGCATTCCAGTCTGCCTCTTTCCATCCACACTGAGTCCAAACCTACAGTCTAGTGATGGGCATTCCAGTCTGCCTCTTTCCATCCACACTGAGTCCAAACCTACAGTCTAGTGATGGGCATTCCAGTCTGCCTCTTTCCATCCACACTGAGTCCAAACCTACAGTCTAGTGATGGGCATTCCAGTCTGCCTCTTTCCATCCACACTGAGTCCAAACCTACAGTCTAGTGATGGGCATTCCAGTCTGCCTCTTTCCATCCACACTGAGTCCAAACCTACAGTCTAGTGATGGGCATTCCAGTCTGCCTCTTTCCATCCACACTGAGTCCCAACCTACAGTCTAGTGATGGGCATTCCAGTCTGCCTCTTTCCATCCACACTGAGTCCAAACCTACAGTCTAGTGATGGGCATTCCAGTCTGCCTCTTTCCATCCACACTGAGTCCCAACCTACAGTCTAGTGATGGGCATTCCAGTCTGCCTCTTTCCATCCACACTGAGTCCCAACCTACAGTCTAGTGATGGGCATTCCAGTCTGCCTCTTTCCATCCACACTGAGTCCAAACCTACAGTCTAGTGATGGGCATTCCAGTCTGCCTCTTTCCATCCACACTGAGTCCAAACCTACAGTCTAGTGATGGGCATTCCAGTCTGCCTCTTTCCATCCACACTGAGTCCCAACCTACAGTCTAGTGATGGGCATTCCAGTCTGCCTCTTTCCATCCACACTGAGTCCAAACCTACAGTCTAGTGATGGGCATTCCAGTCTGCCTCTTTCCATCCACACTGAGTCCCAACCTACAGTCTAGTGATGGGCATTCCAGTCTGCCTCTTTCCATCCACACTGAGTCCAAACCTACAGTCTAGTGATGGGCATTCCAGTCTGCCTCTTTCCATCCACACTGAGTCCCAACCTACAGTCTAGTGATGGGCATTCCAGTCTGCCTCTTTCCATCCACACTGAGTCCCAACCTACAGTCTAGTGATGGGCATTCCAGTCTGCCTCTTTCCATCCACACTGAGTCCCAACCTACAGTCTAGTGATGGGCATTCCAGTCTGCCTCTTTCCATCCACACTGAGTCCCAACCTACAGTCTAGTGATGGGCATTCCAGTCTGCCTCTTTCCATCCACACTGAGTCCCAACCTACAGTCTAGTGATGGGCATTCCAGTCTGCCTCTTTCCATCCACACTGAGTCCAAACCTACAGTCTAGTGATGGGCATTCCAGTCTGCCTCTTTCCATCCACACTGAGTCCAAACCTACAGTCTAGTGATGGGCATTCCAGTCTGCCTCTTTCCATCCACACTGAGTCCCAACCTACAGTCTAGTGATGGGCATTCCAGTCTGCCTCTTTCCATCCACACTGAGTCCCAACCTACAGTCTAGTGATGGGCATTCCAGTCTGCCTCTTTCCATCCACACTGAGTCCCAACCTACAGTCTAGTGATGGGCATTCCAGTCTGCCTCTTTCCATCCACACTGAGTCCCAACCTACAGTCTAGTGATGGGCATTCCAGTCTGCCTCTTTCCATCCACACTGAGTCCAAACCTACAGTCTAGTGATGGGCATTCCAGTCTGCCTCTTTCCATCCACACTGAGTCCAAACCTACAGTCTAGTGATGGGCATTCCAGTCTGCCTCTTTCCATCCACACTGAGTCCCAACCTACAGTCTAGTGATGGGCATTCCAGTCTGCCTCTTTCCATCCACACTGAGTCCCAACCTACAGTCTAGTGATGGGCATTCCAGTCTGCCTCTTTCCATCCACACTGAGTCCAAACCTACAGTCTAGTGATGGGCATTCCAGTCTGCCTCTTTCCATCCACACTGAGTCCCAACCTACAGTCTAGTGATGGGCATTCCAGTCTGCCTCTTTCCATCCACACTGAGTCCCAACCTACAGTCTAGTGATGGGCATTCCAGTCTGCCTCTTTCCATCCACACTGAGTCCAAACCTACAGTCTAGTGATGGGCATTCCAGTCTGCCTCTTTCCATCCACACTGAGTCCCAACCTACAGTCTAGTGATGGGCATTCCAGTCTGCCTCTTTCCATCCACACTGAGTCCCAACCTACAGTCTAGTGATGGGCATTCCAGTCTGCCTCTTTCCATCCACACTGAGTCCCAACCTACAGTCTAGTGATGGGCATTCCAGTCTGCCTCTTTCCATCCACACTGAGTCCCAACCTACAGTCTAGTGATGGGCATTCCAGTCTGCCTCTTTCCATCCACACTGAGTCCCAACCTACAGTCTAGTGATGGACATTCCAGCCAGCTCTTTTGGCTCTGTCGTAGCAGAATCAGAATTAGTTAGGTAACATTGATAAATAAGATGTTTTATCTACTTTCATAAATATGCTTATGTGGGGAAATGACTTGGGCCCCAGAGAGGGGAGAGGTCAGGCTTGTCTTCATATGTGAACGTATCTTTTAAAACACGTGAAGAGATGATTGAGGGGGAACCAATTATCTCTTGGCTCCACAATGTCTGTGTGCCAGTCACTCCCTACCTTTCCCATTCGGGGGAAGAGTATGGCAGTGTCTGGAACCATTGTATGTCCCCTCTGATGTTGCCCTTATCTTGACCTAGAGGCTCACTCTCCTCTTGTGAGCTTGTCCAGGTGGAGGGGGTGTATTTGAGATGAGAGTATCTAGAATTGACAACTGATATATGCCATTGGATGAGGTAATGTTTGGTAATGGGAATTACCAAGAACGAGAAGTTGAACCTCGTCTAAGACAGCGAACTGAACAATAATTTATAGCTAATGCTGTCTGGCTATGGGATACTCCTCTCTCAAGTAAACGTCTTTCTGTGTGCAGTTTTCCCAAGACCTGTGGTTCATCTTGGGAGGGGTGGATCTTTGCTATAAAAAGATCCCAGTTGCCATTATGTTGACTCTCAGAATTCATTTATCGACACTGAATTGATCCGAGAGTCACAGGGCTATGGTGAAGCTAATTTAATTAACAGATGAAGTTTATGTATAACTCTGACTGGTGTGTGGTTTGTAAACTCTCCTTTCCCTCAGTAATACAGGCAATTACCATGACAGCTCCCAAACGGCTCTTTAAAAAAGTATGTTTTGTTATTTTTCAAGTCAAACAGTTTGCGATAGTTTGACTATGATTGGTGTTAAAACAATTCTAATTATATGATTTAATGAAATCATACTCTACCTTAACCACAATGTATTTAAAAATGCATTGGTTTGTAATTAAATAGAATGCTATTAAACATTTGCATTTAAAGTATAACTTTTTAATGTATTTAAACAAAGTGCATAAATCTAACCATTCAAAACGAATACAATCTGAACAGCATAATATAATATTGCACCATATCAAAGAAAAATTACAATTTGCAAAACTGCAGCATCCCACTTAAAACATTAAACTGGTCCCTCTATTCTCCTTTATTGCCATGCTATAACTAACAGCACACAGCAATACTGACCATATTTCGCTTTTATGAGAGATTTGCATTCAGAAATGCAAGCGGCATCACTTTCAAGGGGCTGATGCGGTTTCTTCTCTCAGTAATTATTTGTCCCGTTTTCGAGAAGACCCTCTCAGAGGGAACGGATGTGGCCACTATGCAGAGTCTCTCTGTCATGACTTTAATAAGCCGTGGGGAGACAGAGGCCTTGTTCTTCCACCAGCTCAGAGGATCTGGAGATCTTTCAGAACGAATGTGTGTGTGCTTGAGCATTTAGGCCTATATTATTGTATTTATTTTTGTTCATTCTTTGAATTAGTTAATTCTATAAATTTTAAATCTTTTGATTATTCGTATCTTAATTGTTTTATATTTTTATAAATAGATTTGTCTCTTCTGATATCCGAGCCGGATCCCAACGTTCACCTAGAAGAGCCGGCTCTCAGAGCCGACTCGTTCGAACGACCAATCACTACTACGGTCACTGGTTCGTGATTGTGACTGGAGCCCAGCACCTCTACTTCCTGTGGCAATGGTAATGATTATAACGTTTCCTCGTGAGGTATTTCATATTAACAACACCTTCCTAATATTCAGTTGCACCTTTATTCCCTCAGAACAGCCTCAATTCGTCGGGACATGGACTCTACAAGGTGTCAAAAGCGTTGCACAGGGATGCTGACCCATGTTGACTCCTATGCTTCCTAGTTGTGTCAAGTTGGCTGGATGTGCCTGGCACCTACTACATTACCCCGTTCAAAGGCACTTGGCGAGATGGTTAGAGTTGTCAACAAAGCGGCTTGACCGAAACATGACTCCACGTTTTGGAACCACAGGTGTGGCGAGAACTCCATCTGTTGGAATAAGGCGATAAGAGCGTTTATTTCAGAGAGCGTTCCGTAAGCCACGCCCCAGTGGGCGGAGCTAGGTACGTTGGACTGGGACAAGTTTTAATATAATAAAGCCTCTCATTCTACACTGGGTCAGCCTTGGTTCTGTGTAGCATAGTTATGCGAATACATTTGAGACCAGTGCATTGAAGTTAGTTTCGTCTTTGACCTAATCAGGGAAATATCTTTGAGTAGTAAGCAGGGAAACAACGAGTCCCAGACAGTTCAATAGAACATACCAGAGGAGGGCATCGTTTACTAGGCTACATCATTTATTAGGATCATCTAATACCACCAGTGTTTGGAATACATTGAGTTCGTTGACAAAACAGACCGTGGAAAGCCTTTTCTTACACATGTATTTGTCAAAGGTCCACGTTGGGTCTATGTAAACTATGTGATTTAAATTGGAGATCGATTTTATAGCAGTGAATGTAATCTATTAATGTATTGTTCTAGTATTTCTAAGTAGCAACCATATCAGCCAGGGAAACTAAATGTTCTCACTTTATGATAGAACATTCACATTTTTCAGTGAAGTTGAAATCCGTCCTATTCAATAGTAAGGTCCCTTGCACCATAAAGACATTGCTGTGGTGCCCACCAGGCCATCTGGTGAGGCACCCAGACCCTGTGACCCAAAACCCTGACTCCTGCACATTCATCCCTGTAGCCATTTGAATGACTTGATGCCCTCCTCTTCGTTATCAGACAACACCCCATCCAACGACTGATCTGAGGACTGTTTTAAGCAGGGACGGAGTAACGCCTTTGGTCCTAACCACAGCTCCATAATTCCAGTCCTCGTGGTGTGACTGTTGGTGCGCTGTCCAACTGTTGCCTGTCGTTTAGCCTCCTGCTGCTCCACCGACAGCACCATGCCAGCCAGGACGCCTGCATGCCCCAGGTGCCCTTGTTCTAACAATGTCCGGTACAGACAGGGATGACGTGGAGGGTAGCGGTTGTTCTGGCTCAGGTTCAAGAAGACATTTCCTTCCACTGAACCTGCCCCAGAGACTGTTCCTCACCCTCTGATGATCCTCCTCTGTGGGCTCTCGGGACAGAGGGTTGTAGTCTTCGCCCGGGTACAGATCCTCCACTGACTGCACCTGATTGGGCACGGCTGGCATCCGTACGGACGATATTGTGAACCGCCAAAATAGACTGCATGGCTCCACTGATGAGCTCCGCGGAGGCATTCTAGGTAGAGAGAATCCCCAGGTCACCTATAGAGACCAGCCAACAGGAAGGATGTTAAGTGACACATTCCTTTCAATGAATGACTTGGAACACCTTGAAATGCATTTGTTGTAAGAAATGTGCCAAATAAATATAGTTTGATTTGATTGATGACATTACCGCTGTATAATATTTAATAAACTCATTTTCAAGCTGGGTCTCAGGGACTAAGAGAGAGATAATGCTGGGTCTGACTCTCCAATGCAGAAGGACGTCTGATCCTGACAATGCTGGGCTATATATTGATTGTCTGACCTAATGCTGGGCCTGACCTAATGTCTGACCTAATGCTGGGCCTGACCTTTGTGGGTCATGACTTATGCTGGGTCTGACCTAATGCTGGGTCTGCTTAGCTAATGCTGGGTCTGGGCCGATGCCTGACCTAATGCTGTTGACCTAATGCTCTGACCTAATGCTGAGAATTGGCCTGACCTAATGCTGTAATTGGCCTGACCTAATGCTGGGCCTGACCTTACATGATTAGTTGAAATGCTGGGTCTGACCTAATGCTGTCTGGTCTGACCTAATGCTGGGCCTGACCAAAACATGCTGGGTCTGACAAAGTCTGACCTAATGCTGGGCCTGACCTAATGCTGGGTCTGACCTAATGCTGGGTCTGACCTAATGCTGGGTCTGACCTAATGCTGGGCCTGACCTAATGGACACCTGCTGGGTCTGACCTAATGCTGGGTCTGACTGGGCCTGACCTAATGCTGGGTCTGACCTAATGCTGGGTCTGACCTAATGCTGGGCCTGACCTAATGCTGGGCCTGACCTAATGCTGGGCCTGACCTAATGCTGGGGACCTAATGCTGGGTCTGACCTAATGCTGGGTCTGACCTAATGCTGGGTCTGACCTAATGCTGGGCCTGACCTAATGCTGGGTCTGACCTAATGCTGGGTCTGACCTAATGCTGGGCCTGACCTAATGCTGGGTCTGACCTAATGCTGGGTCTGACCTCATGCTGGGCCTGACCTGGGCCTGACCTCAATGCTGGGCCTGACCTAATACTGGGCCTGACCTAATGCTGGGCCTGACCTAATGCTGGGTCTGACCTCATGCTGGACCTGACCTAATGCTGGGTCTGACCTCATGCTGGGTCTGACCTAATGCTGGGCCTGACCTAATGCTGGGCCTGACCTAATGCTGGGCCTGACCTCATGCTGGGCCTGACCTAATGCTGGGTCTGACCTAATGCTGGGTCTGACCTAATGCTGGGTCTGACCTAATGCTGGGCCTGACCTAATGCTGGGCCTGACCTAATGCTGGGCCTGACCTAATGCTGGGTCTGACCTAATGCTGGGTCTGACCTAATGCTGGGCCTGACCTAATGCTGGGCCTGACCTAATGCTGGGCCTGACCTAATGCTGGGTCTGACCTAATGCTGGGCCTGACCTAATGCTGGGTCTGACCTAATGCTGGGCCTGACCTAATGCTGGGCCTGACCTAATGCTGGGCCTGACCTAATGCTGGGTCTGACCTAATGCTGGGCCTGACCTCATGCTGGGCCTGACCTAATGCTGGGCCTGACC
This sequence comes from Oncorhynchus masou masou, assembly GCF_036934945.1. NCBI lineage: Eukaryota > Metazoa > Chordata > Actinopteri > Salmoniformes > Salmonidae > Oncorhynchus > Oncorhynchus masou. The sequence goes on from NW_027013106.1 coordinate 383,344, forward strand.
TAATGCTGGGCCTGACCTAATGCTGGGTCTGACCTAATGCTGGGTCTGACCTAATGCTGGGTCTGACCTAATGCTGGGTCTGACCTAATGCTGGGCCTGACCTCATGCTGGGTCTGACCTAATGCTGGGCCTGACCTAATGCTGGGCCTGACCTAATGCTGGGCCTGACCTAATGCTGGGCCTGACCTAATGCTGGGTCTGACCTAATGCTGGGTCTGACCTAATGCTGGGCCTGACCTAATGCTGGGTCTGACCTAATGCTGGGCCTGACCTAATGCTGGGTCTGACCTAATGCTGGGTCTGACCTAATGCTGGGCTGGGTCTGACCTAATGCTGGGCCTGACCTAATGCTGGGCCTGACCTAATGCTGGGGCCTGACCTAATGCTGGGCCTGACCTAATGCTGGGTCTGACCTAATGCTGGGCCTGACCTAATGCTGGGTCTGACCTAATGCTGGGTCTGACCTAATGCTGGGCCTGACCTAATGCTGGGCCTGACCTAATGCTGGGCCTGACCTAATGCTGGGTCTGACCTAATGCTGGGTCTGACCTAATGCTGGGTCTGACCTAATGCTGGGTCTGACCAAACCGGTGAATTGTTGCTTACTATAGCTGCACTCCTCCACATGGCTCGACTTCTAGTGGTCTTCTCCTCTTCCAATGCTCTTATGCTTATCCTTGAAAAATACCATGAGGTCTGAAATAGACACCAACGTTGACATACTACACAAACAATTACCTAGGCTAAGTAAAACAATGATGTTTGATCTACTGCCCTGCTAACTAGCTAGCTAACATGTAGCCAGTGAGTATCTAAAACAGAGAAAGAGGATGTTCATTCATGGATTGGATCCAGGAGGTCTCGCTGATCGAGGTGGTGAACGGTAGCTGACAGTGTCGGCTAGAGACTAACTGTGGGAGCTTCCTGCAGGAATTTGTAGTCTTGCTGAGAATGAGTTTTAGTAAGGTCGAATTCCTTGCCTTTATAGTCATTGTGATCAACTGCACTGCACTGATGGGAGTGGAAATCACATAAAATAGATGTGGTGGTTTCAGCAGCAGATACATATTTGGGTGTGAGAGATTTTAGTGCAGAAAAAAGTTGAGGGAAGTGGTTCCATCCTCCAAGGCAGACGGCCTGGTGTAGGATCGTTTAGGGCCAAAGTAGTGGGATGGTGTGGTGAGTTTTTGGGGATAGTGAATCGGTACAGGATTAAATGGTGCAATTTAAGATTTTCCCATTCTCCTTTTCCCAGTTGTTTTTGTGACCTAAATGTGAAATCCGTACCCCAACCTTGGATTAGGCAGCAATACGCAAGAGTGTCTTGTCTCCAAATATGTACACACAGGTGTCTCCAAATATGTTTATGTCAACCAAGATAGACCACATCTTGTTGTTTCCAATGGGAGTCATAGTGGGCAGAGCCAAGCACGCGCTAGTGATATCCTATTGGCGTGTTCCAGCAAACCTGAATATTTCCTTTAGGCAACGCCTAGTCGGTGAAGCGCTTGTGTGCATTAACTCAATTTGCCTTTGGATTCCTAAGCAAACGTTGTCCACTCTGTTCATAACAGATTGTAGTTTGAGGAACAGAAAACTGTATTGAGATAAAATGTTTAATGCATGAGAAAATTTGCCGAATTTCGGCCAAACCCCATATCGTTCCATCTTCTCCCACTCTGCCAGTGGGCTTTCCCCTCACTACCATATATATACATCCAATGAAATATCTGTCGCATTGTTCGGTCTGTGATGTCGCATTTGCTCTGTTGCAGCGGTGGAACAGGACGTTCCGGGAAGGCGCCAGAACTGTGTGGTGGAGACGATATATTTTGTGTCAGTTTCACATGTATTACTACAGGTATGTAATAGCACGTTTACACTTTGTAATATCGAAAGAACATGTCATAACGTGCTGGGTAACACATCCTTTATGGTATTATCACGTTTGGTAAAGGTTTTACTTTTAGGTTTTTTTGTGTCAAGCCGAGTGAGCATTACTATTTTATAAGTCAAATAGCTAGAGACTTTGGGGTTGGCTGATTGAATGAAAATCATTTAGTAAAGCTAATTTAATTTAAAAAATCAAATTATTTGCGATTTTTGAGTTCGTTATTGGTTTTGTGTAAAATTCACGAGATGGTAAAATGGCGGCTCCCCTTCTGTCTACGTCAACTGAATTCAGTGCAGGCAGCGCGGGTTCACTTCTTATTATTTTTACATGTGTAACAATATTCAGACATTCAGGTGTTTCTAACTTTGTCTGTAATTGTTTCTATAGTGTGAAAATGGGAAATACAATATTTTTTTTGTGAGGTGAAATAATACAGTGAAGACATGGTTATTCAGGAACATAGTAAATAGTGCTGCATAAACTGCATGCTTTATCAGAAGGATAGCTAAATATTTACCAGGAAAGATTCTTAAGCAAGCAACCCAAGCATTAATTGTAAGGCAGGTGAACTACTGTTCTGTTAAAATTATTTAAACTTTTTTTTTTTTGACTTAGGTCAAGTCTGAGGTCGGTAACATCAACAGTGAGGACAAGCCCAGCCTGCCTCTCTCCTTCCACACTGAGTCCAAACCTACAGTCACTGGGTCCTGATTGTGGCAGTGGAGCCCAGTTTGCACTGGAGGATGCAGAGATGACATCAGTGAAGCTGGAAGACTGCAGTCAAACACTGGAGCTGAATGTCAACATTAAAGATGAAGAAGAGGAGGAGAAGATTGGGAAATCTGTTTATGATGGTAAGAACAGGTTCTATCTTCAGGTTGATTCTATAATTCTGACTCACACGTCCCTGAAGAGCTCCAGTCTGTTGTTCATTTCAACTTCAAACTGCGTTGAAAGTTGCTGTAGAACTTGTGTTTTATTCACTGGGCTATCTGGAGTGTTCAGAGTAGACTTTTTACTATTTTTTTAATTTCACCTTGATTTAACCAGGTAGGCTAGTTGAGAACAAGTTCTCATTTACAACTGTGACCTGGCGCAGACTAGAGAATTGAAATAGAACTTCAGAACACTGGCAGTTTGTCTATGAAATGATCAGGAGAAGTTGGGGTAACACTTTAGTCTAGGTGTCCTTAGTCATGTGTTAATAAAGCCTTTTATAACACCTATACAACAGTAATGAGTAACGGCATAACATCTTATGAAACTAGTTCATAATGGGTGTTTCTAGATGACTGTTTATCCTGTTGTCATATGCGCTAATGCCTACTGTTAATAACAACTGCTATTACACAGTCTGCATGACAACTTATGTCCTATTCTATTACATGCTACATAAGTGTCTACATACCAGATGTTATAACGGGTGTTATATCATTTACCAATCTCTTTGTCACATTATAAAATGGGTTGTTTGGATCCTGGATGCTGATTGGTTGATAGCAAGGAGTTATCACCAATATTCATGCATAATGCCTGTTAGCAGTTCCATTAGTTTTACCACATCCACTGTCCCACAGCCCAGCCAGTCAATTTATAAACCTCCCTTGGAAAAAAGCGCCTCTGGACAATATTTCTCCATGCTACTAGCCTATCTGACCTGTGCAACATGTTGCATCTCCACTGTGCCATGCATATGAACGTGACGAGACGGACAGCTTCTCTGATCCAGGCCAATTCATTTATCAGGATCATTCTAATCATATATCCATAGAATTGGCAATAGAAGCAACACCCAGATTTGTCCGTCAGACTGCCAGATGGTGAAGTGTGATTTATCACTCCAGAGAATGCGTTTCCACTGCCCCAGAGTCCAATGGCGCCGAGTTTTACATTACTCAGCCGACACTTGGCACTGTGCATGGTGATCTTAGGCTTGTGTGCGGCTGCTCGGCCATGGAAACCCATTTCGTGAAGCTCCCGAGTAACAGTTCTTGTGCTGACTTTGCTTCCAGAGGCAGTTTGTAACTCGGTAGTGAGTGTTGTAACCCGAGAAGAGGCCGTTTTTACTTGTTGCTGATCAAGCCTAGAGGTCACCAATTATGATTTTTCAACACAGATACCGATACCGATTATTGAAGGACCAAAAAAAGTCTGATACCGATAAATCAGACATTTTTTTTATTGATTTATTTGTAATAATGACAATTACAAAAATACTGAATGAACACTTATTTTAACTTAATATAATACATCAATAAAATCTATTTATCCTCAAATAAATATTGAAACATGTTCAATTTGGTTTAAATAATGCAAAAACAAAGTGTTGGAGAAGAAAGTAAAAGTGCCATGTTTATTTAACCAGGCAAGTCAGTTAAGAACAAATTCTTATTTTCAATGACGGCCTAGGAACAGTGGGCAGAATGACAGATTTGTACCATGTCAGCTCGGGGATTTGAACTTGCAACCTTCCGGTCACTAGTCCAACCACTAGGCTATCCTGCCGCCCCAAAGCTAACGTATAAATTCCTTGTTCAGAACATGAGAACATATGATAGCTGGTGGTTCCTTTTAACATGAGTCTTCAATATTCCCAGGTAAGAAGTTTTAGTTTGTAGTTAATATAGGAATTATAGGACTATTTCTCTCTGTACGATTTGTATTTCATATATCTTTGACTATTGGATGTTCTTAATAGGCGATTTAGCATTGCCAGTGTTAACAGTATAGCTTCCGTCCCTCTCCTCGCTCCTACCTGGGCTCGAACCAGGAACACATCGACAACAGCCACCCTCGAAGCAGCATTACCCATGCAGAGCAAGGGGAACAACTACTCCAAGTCTCAGAGCGAGTGACGTTTGAAACGCTATTAGCGCGCTCCCCGCTAACTAGTTAGCCATTTCACATCGGTTGCACCAGCCAAATCTCAGGAGTTGATAGGCTTGAAGTCATAAACAGCATTGCGAAGAGCTGCTGGCAAAATGCATAAAAGTGCTGTTTGAATGAATGCTACGAGCCTGCTGGTGCCTACCATCGCTCAGTCAGACTGCTCTATCAAATCATAGACTTAGTTATAACATAATAACACACAGAAATACGAACCTTAGGTCAGTAATATGGTCGAATCCGGAAACTATCATCTCGAAAACAAAACGTTTATTCTTTCAGTGTAATACAGAACTGTTCCGTATTTTATCTAACGCGTGGATTCCGATTGGTTAGACCAGCATTGAATCCTGTTTGAGCGCACATAGAACAGATTTACCGCTTCTTAGACTTGCTTTCAATGAGAAGATCTATAAGATTTTGTTTAAGATTTTGTATGAAAGATACTTATAATTCACAGCAGACAGTTTTCATTGCGTAGAGACCAGTGTCTGGCCCTACTGGAGCCATCTCTCCCTGGTACCGTATAGAACAGAAACATTAACTCATGCTCTGGAATGCTCTTTAGGTTTTATCACCAAAAAGACATAGTAAATCTCCTGTCAGTGTTATCGCCCAGAGGTCCACTTTGAGAGAGGAGAGAGAGAGACAGACAGAGAGAGACAGAGACACAGAGAGAGGGAGAGAGACACAGACAATAAGCCCAGTAGTATGTCTTTCAAAGTAATGCTGCTGACAGTCACCAGTGAAAGGTAGCTTTGGACCCAGTATACAGTTCCTGTGTAACCTACAATGGATCCAGTTCCTCTGTAACCTACAATGGAACCAGTATTACAGTTCCTGTGTAACCTACAATGGATCCAGTAATTGGATCCAGTATACAGTTCCTGTGTAACCTACAATGGATCCAGTATACAGTTCCTGTGTAACCTACAATGGATCCAGTATACAGTTCCTCTGTAACCTACAATGGACCCAGTATTACAGTTCCTCTGTAACCTACAATGGATCCAGTATTACAGTTCCTCTGTAACCTACAATGGATCCAGTATTACAGTTCCTCTGTAACCTACAATGGATCCAGTATTACAGTTCCTCTGTAACCTACAATGGATCCGTAATTACAGTTCCTCTGTAACCTACAATGGATCCAGTATTACAGTTCCTTTGTAACCTACAATGGATCCAGTATTACAGTCCCTCTGTAACCTACAATGGATCCAGTATACAGTTCCTCTGTAACCTACAATGGATCCAGTATACAGTTCTTGTGTAACCTACAGTGGATCCAGTATACAGTGAGTTGTTGAGGAAGACATGGTGATCCAACCAGATTCATGACACCAGACCTGTTAAATAAATGACGAACCTAGAAAGATCCAGGTACAGTCACTGATACCCAGGGGGCCGAGCGGTGCCTCCATGGCACACTGTGTCCCTTTCGGAGAGGTTCCTGTCATCCTAATGCTTCATCAAATACTAACACAATTACCCGTGTTCTCACCTGAGCTCTAAGCCAATCACATTCACTTCCCTGACCACACATCCAATCACGTGCATTGACCGGGACCATTACAGTAGGACAGTAATCTAATTTGCCGAAGGCTCAGAAATGGCCGTCTGCTATAACCTCTTGTCTAAACTCATAACGTTGGTAACATAACCTGTGTATTGTTGATTTGATGCCCCATCAATCGGAAGGCAAGGTCATGACATCCCCATATTGTTACCTACTGTTCTGTGCCTTCATGCTTACAAATGCCAAAGGGGTAGACATGGGAATCGGGTTAGAGATAGAGTAAGAGGTTAGAGGTTAGGAGTTAGGGGTAAGGGATTAGGGGTAAGGGTTAGGGGTAAGGTTAGGGGTAAGGAATGCCCCATCAATAGGAAGGCAAGGTAATGACATCACCATATTGTTACCTACTGTTCACTGCAGGTAGATTGTATGTTTTAATATTCAATGAAATAAAACATTTAGAATGTATTGGTGAATTATATTAAATCATGCATTTGTCGTGTTGTTGCTACCATTAATGCGATGATGGCTATTCATCTAATAATTACATACTACGGTCAATTATTACGCGGTTAAATTAACCATGTAACAATTGATTAAGTCGTAACCTGGGGCACCACGGGAAAAGTTTATTTAACGAGTTACCGTTTCCCAAATTAACTCAAATGTAGATCAGAATATCTCGATATCCTACCCGTCATCATATTAATCAATTATGAATTATTACCTCAGTCTCATAATGAATGTTTCAATTAATTATTATTTATTTACTAACTAATGAAATAATCACACAGAAATAGATAAACACACACACAGGATGATTATAGAATACTAACATAATGCAATGAAAGGTCCCTAGTGGACTAACCCGATATGACGGCTTTGTAGACAATGGAAAGAGGTGGGGACAGATAAAGAGCGGGAAAGACAGAATGGACAGAATGTAGATTTAGTTAACGAGTGGTTTTATGCACTCACAAAAGGGGGTGTTCGATGACGCCGAAATGTCTGTGCTCTCGCGGGTGTGGTCACTGACTGGGTAGAACTTTCATATGAAAAACTATTCTCATTTAGAAGGTTAACATCACATTTCATCTCCTCACAAATAGTTTAATATTTAATCATATAAGTCACCCCAACATTTAGATGTGAATCTGATAACTGGGAAATGTACACTTTCAGAGATACAGTTATGTTGTTCTACTGTCCTTAGTGACATCACAAATGAGTAATGAATTCAACAGGATTGTTCTTTATGTACCCACAGGACCATTCCAAATGATTGGATGACAGAAACATTGTTTCATTATCCAGTCTGTTGATGTTGGGAGTTTGAGGGAGGACTCCCTTTGTTCCACAGAGGTTCTCTCCCTCATTATTGCATGACAAGGAAGAGATAGTTTCTGTGAGGTATTTACGACGTCATCAAACTGGCCAACGTCACCCCATTCCCCCCTTCCTCTCTGGTGGGAGGGGGGGCTCTCTCTGATTGTCACCCAGTGTTACGGTTTTCTTCCGGTGAAGGAGAGGTGGACCAAAATGCAGCGTGATTATTTCGATACATGTTTAATAAAAGATAAACACAAACAATACACGTAACGTGAAAACCTAAACAGCCTAAACTGGTGCAAACTAACACAGAGACAGGAACAATCACCCACGAAACACTCAAAGAATATGGCTGCCTAAATATGGTTCCCAATCAGAGACAACGATAAACACCTGCCTCTGATTGAGAACCACTCCAGGCAACCATAGACTTTTCTAGACAACCCCACTAACCACAATCCCATGACCTACAAAAAAAACCTAGACAAAACACACCACATAAATAACCCATGTCACACCCTGGCCTGACCAAAATAATAAAGAAAACACAAAATGCTAAGACCAGGGCGTGACACCCAGAAGGGAAAATCATGACACATTGAACTGCATCCATCTATTCTGCCAACAATGTCTTACTGTACGTCATGGAATGTTGAGTCAAATGGACCTATTTTTAAAACAGCTTATGAAGTGGGTTTTGTAGCATAGACTGTGATTTTTAAAATATTTTTGACTGATATAGTGATTGTCTGTTTGTTTCATATCTGCAAAGTAGTGAAAACGCTGTCAGTTCCACTTTAAGTGCACTTTACATTGTGTAATTTAAAGTTTGCACTTGTTTAATGTGAAATAATGTTTTGTTATCAATGTTTAGCTTCCTGATCTATTGTAATGAGATACTTGGAACAAGAATTAAAAATAAATAAAAATAAATAAATACATTTTTAAAGAAAGTACCTGAACTGTCAAGACAATACTTTTTGTGTCTGTTTCTCTTTATTACTACAGGCCGACTCAGATCAAGTCTGAGGCCGGTAACATCAACAGTGAGGACAAACCCAGCCTGCCTCTCTTCTTCCACACTGAGTCCAAACCTACAGTCACTGGGCCCTGATTGTGACAGTGGAGCCCAGTTTGCACTGCAGGATCCAGAGATGGCATCAGTGAAGCTGGAAGACTGCAGTCAAACACTGGAGCTGAATGTCAACATTAAAGATGAAGAAGAGGAGGAGAAGATTGGGGAATCTGTTTCTCATGGTAAGAGCAGGTTCTATCTAACGATGTTTGTTGTTCATTCCAGCTTCACACTGTGTATGAAAAGTTGCAGTAGAACTGTTTCAATGAGAAGGTAGATGTTATTTCATGCTACTGACACTTGCATAGTTTGACACCAGGATTTGTTTTATTAACTGGTCTATCTGGAGTGATCAGAGAGGAGACTAAAGAAGTGAAGTAGACAAACTGCCAGTGTTTTAAAGTTCTATGAAATGAGTCTGTAGTTACTAACCCTTGTGATAGTGAGTGGAGGATGATATGAAATGAGTCTGTAGTTACTATCTCTTGTGATAGTGAGTGGAGGATGATATGAAATGAGTCTGTAGTTACTATCTCTTGTGATAGTGAGTGGAGGAGGATATGGCTCATTGTTTTAGAGTAGTTGTATTCCCCTTTGTATTGTACAGTATACTTACTTACAGGGCCTTCAGAAAGTATTCATACCCCTTGACTTATTCCACATTTTGTTTTTCCACTGGTGTTATGGGCCATTCCACTACCCCGTAATGGGGTACCCCACTGGTGTTATGCAGGGTACTCCACTGGTGTTATGGGGTACTCCACTGGTGTTATGGGGTATTCCACTGGTGTTATGGGGTATTCCACTGGTGTTATTTGGGGTATTCCACTGGTGTTATGGGGTATTGGAGTGACTGGGTGTTGTCCACTTGTTATGGGGTATCTCCACTGGTGTTATGGGGTATTCCACTGGCGTTATGGGGTACTCCACTGGCTTGACTGAGAAACCTTACAGATAATTGTATGTGTGGGTTACAGAGATGAGGTAGTGTGGTGGAATATTCTATTCAAGTAAGAGACTTGGCCAAAAAAAAAAAATTATTTTTTAATATTTATTAATTATTGTTATGGGGTACTCCACTGGTGTTATGGGGTATTCCACTGGTGTTATGGGGTATTCCACTGGTGTTATGGGGTATTCCACTGGTGTTATGGGGTACTCCACTGGTGTTATGGGGTACTCCACTGGTGTTATGGGGTATTCCACTGGTGTTATGGGGTGTTCCACTGGTGTTATGGGGTGTTCCACTGGTGTTATGGGGTACTCCACTGGTGTTATGGGGTACTCCACTGGTGTTATGGGGTACTCCACTGGTGTTATGGGGTATTCCACTGGTGTTATGGGGTACTCCACTGGTGTTATGGGGGTTCCACTGGTGTTATGGGGTACTCCACTGGTGTTATGGGGTACTCCACTGGTGTTATGGGGTACTCCACTGGTGTTATGGGGTACTCCACTGGTGTTATGGGGTACTCCACTGGTGTTATGGGGTACTCCACTGGTGTTATGGGGTACTCCACTGGGTGTTATGGGGTATTCCACTGGTGTTATGGGGTACTCCACTGGTGTTATGGGGTACTCCACTGGTGTTATGGGGTACTCCACTGGTGTTATGGGGGGTGTTTCCACTGGTGTTATGGGGGGTTACTCCACTGGTGTTATGGGGTACTCCACTGGTGTTATGGGGTACTCCACTGGTGTTATGGGGTACTCCACTGGTTTTAACTGGGTTATTACCACTGGTGTTATGGGGTGTTCCACTGGTGTTATGGGGGTTCCACTGGTGTTATGGGGTACTCCACTGGTGTTATGGGGTACTCCACTGGTGTTATGGGGTACTCCACTGGTGTTATGGGGTACTCCACTGGTGTTATGGGGTACTCCACTGGTGTTATGGGGTCCACTGGTGTTATGGGGTCCACTGGTGTTATGGGGTACTCCACTGGTGTTATGGGGTACTCCACTGGTGTTATGGGGTACTCCACTGGTGTTATGGGGTACTCCACTGGTGTTATGGGGTACTCCACTGGTGTTATGGGGTATTCCACTGGTGTTATGGGGTACTCCACTGGTGTTATGGGGTACTCCACTGGTGTTATGGGGTATTCCACTGGTGTTATGGGGTACTCCACTGGTGTTATGGGGTATTCCACTGGCGTTATGGGGTACTCCACTGGCGTTATGGGGTACTCCACTGGTGTTATGGGGTACTCCACTGGTGTTATGGGGTACTCCACTGGTGTTATGGGGTATTCCACTGGTGTTATGGGGTATTCCACTGGTGTTATGGGGTATTCCACTGGTGTTATGGGGTATTCCACTGGTGTTATGGGGTATTCCACTGGTGTTATGGGGTATTCCACTGGTGTTATGGGGTACTCCACTGGTGTTATGGGGTACTCCACTGGTGTTATGGGGTGTTCCACTGGTGTTATGGGGTACTCCACTGGTGTTATGGGGTACTCCACTGGTGTTATGGGGTATTCCACTGGTGTTATGGGGTAAGGACTAGACACTTTTCGGGCCTACCACTTTCTGTCCTGATCGGTCCACCAACTGGTGGTTTAGAATCTACAGATGTGGTATTCATATTCAGATGCTACATAGTCGTAGGAGAATTCATGTTGGTACAACGATATCCAATATGTAGTCATGTATCCATGTGTGTGGTATTGTGTGTACGCCAATTACATAAATCCTCAAATGTAATCCTTTTAAAATTCAGGCTGAAACACAACAAAATGTAGAAAAAGTCAAGGGGTGTGAATACTTTCTGAACACACTGTATATGAAGTCGTACGTATGTCTCACTGACTGGTTCTTCTGATGTTGTTCACACAGGAGACCATGTTGAGACATTCTCTACATCCAGAGAGCAACAGCCGGAAGATCACAGAGTTAAGAGGTCTCACCACTGCCCACATTGTGAGGAGATTTTCCCATTTCTATCAAAGCTTAAAATACACATAAAAATACACACAGGAGAGAATCCGTATTCCTGCACTAACTGTGGAAAGAGATTCACAACATCACAATCTCTGACAGTTCATCAGAGAGTGCACACTGGAGAGAAGCCTTACTCTTGCTCTGTATGTGGGAAGAGGTTCTCTCAACAGATCCACTTGCAAACACACCAACATGTACATACAGGAGTGAAGCCATACTCCTGCTCTGAGTGTGGGAAGAGGTTCTCTCAACAGATCCACTTGCAAACACACCAACATGTACATACAGGAGTGAAGCCATACTCCTGCTCTGACTGTGGGAAGACTTTCTCCCGATTGGATACCTTAAAAACACATGAACGTATACATACAGGTGAGAATCCATATTCCTGTACTGACTGTGGGAAGACTTTCTCCCGATTGGATACCTTAAAAACACATGAACGTATACATACAGGTGAGAATCCATATTCCTGTACTGACTGCGGGAAGAGCTTCACAACGTCAGGGACACTGATAATTCATCAGAGAGTGCACACTGGAGAGAAGCCTTACTCCTGCTCTGGCTGTGAGAAGAGGTTCTCTCAACATATCCACTTACAAAAACACAAACGTCTACATACAGGAGAGAAGCCTTACTGCTGCTCTGACTGTGGGAAGAGTTTCTCTCAACAGAACCACTTCAGATCTCACCAGCGAATACATACAGGAGAGAAGCCTTACTACTGCTCTGAATGTGGGAAGAGTTTCATCCGATTGGAAATATTAAAATGCCACCAGCGAATACATACAGGAGAGAAGCCTTACTGCTGCTCTGACTGTGGGAAGAGTTTCTCACAACTGGGCAACTTAAAAACACACCAATTTATACATAAAGGAGAGAAGCCTTACTCCTGCTCTGACTGTGGTAAGTGCTTCACAACATCAACTGATGTAAAAGTTCATAAAAGAGCCCACACAGGAGAGAAGCCTTACTACTGCTCTGACTGTGGTAAGAGTTTTGCCAGATTGTATACCTTAAAAACACATCAATGTATACATAAAGGGGAGAAGCCTAATCAGTTCTCTCAGACCAACTAAGATTAAAGTCATTGCATCACTTAATTCTCAAGAAAGCATAGTACACTATTGTAATCCTATTGTTTCTCACTGTGAGAGAACTGTGCCGAGAAAAAGGAGCGTTCTAGAATGTTAGCCTCTTTACTTTACTGATCAGTGTGCACCTGGTCAGTTTTGATGTGTTTTGTTAGCTTCTACTTTACATATATTGAGAGGACTTTGGATTTGCCCTTAGGGTTGAATATCCTCTGTGAGGCTGGTTGACTGGGTGGTACTGCTTTCCTCTGCATTTATCTGTGAGGAATGAGATACAACATGTATCAGATAGAGATGGTGTGATGATCAGTTTTCTGTGGGAATGAGTTAGTAGACACAACATGTGTCAGATAGAGATGGTGTGATGATCAGTTTTCTGTGGGAATGAGTTAGTAGACACAACATGTATCAGATAGAGACGGTGTGATGATCAGTTTTCACCATTATTTTGGGGGGATTATTTTAGCTATTAAAGGACTATTTGTTTAATTATATACAGTTTATGAAACAACTACATGTGTTTTATTAAATTGTATTTTAAAACTAGATTAGTTATTTTCATCATTGATGATGAATATGTTTAGGTTACTCTATTGAAGCCAACTTAATTGACATGCCAATAAAAAGTAAATGAAATTGTAAATGAATTTGTACTGGTCAAACTCTTTTCTTTTATAGTTAGTTCTTTTATATTATATCTAACAGTATGAATGGTTCTCATGGTTGTATTCAGTTCTTCATATTAGATCTGACAGTATGAATGGTTATCAAATCAAATGTTATTGGTCACATGCGTTCCTGAATACAACAGGTGTAGACCTTACAGTGAAATGCTGAATACAACAGGTGTAGACCATACAGTGAAATGCTGAATACAACAGGTGTAGACCTTACAGTGAAATGCTGAATACAACACGTGTAGTAGACCTTACAGTGAAATGCTGTATACAACAGGTGTAGTAGACCTTACAGTGAAATGCTGTATACAACAGGTGTAGACCTTACAGTGAAATGCTGAATACAACAGGTGTAGACCATACAGTGAAATGCTGAATACAACAGGTGTAGACCTTACAGTGAAATGCTGAATACAACAGGTGTAGACCTTACAGTGAAATGCTGAATACAACACGTGTAGACCTTACAGTGAAATGCTGTATACAACAGGTGTAGACCTTACAGTGAAATGCTGTATACAACAGGTGTAGACCTTACAGTGAAATGCTGTATACAACAGGTGTAGACCTTACAGTGAAATGCTGAATACAAAAGGTGTAGACCTGACAGTAAAATGCTTACTTACGAGCCCCTAATCAACAATGCAATATAAGAAGAAATATGGATAAGATTAAAAAATAAGAGTAACAAGTAATTAAAGAGCAGTAGTAAAATAACAATAGTGAGACTATTTAAAGGGGGGTACCGGTACAGAGTCAATGTGCCGGGGCACCGGTTAGTTGAGGGAATATGTACATGTAGGTAGAGTTATTTCAGTGACTATGAATAGATGATAACAACAGAGAGTAGCAGCGGTGTAAAATGTAAATAGTCTGGGTAGCCATTTGATTAGATGTTCAGGAGTCTTATGGCTTGGGGGTAGAAGCTGTTTCGAAGCCTCTTGGATCTAGACTTGGCGCTCCACATTTATATAACACAGACTGGGCATCTGGTATGATGGTCTTTGACTAAAATACTGCTAGCGGTACCAATACCGTACGAGACAAACTGAGCATTCATTATCCAGAAAACATGTTCATTGATACTCTGGTTTTAGTAGTGTAACTCTGCTCTCAATCTGAGTAGTTGAGACATAAAAAGGGTATTGATAGAAAAGGTAACTTCTCCTCTATTACAGTAAAATAATGTCTCAATGTGTTTTGGTGTCAATATGAACCCTTCTTTTGGACCAAACCACAAATAGCTAGTTGAAACCGCTTGACAGAGGGGCAGCGCACAATTGACCCAGCGTCGTCCGGGTTTGGCTGTCATTGTAAATAATAATTTGTTCTTAACTGACTTGTCTTGTTAAATAAAGGTACCCATAACATGATGCAGCTACCCAGAACAATCACACTTGGCCCAACCAGCATCCAGCATCAGTTTCTGGACTTCACAAAGCCATGGAAGTGAAGTGTAGACAGTTGCATTGTTATTCATTGAAATAGATATGATCTCAGTGGAGGCTGCTGAGAGGAGGACGGCTCATAATAATGTAAACAACGGAGTCTGACAGTGGACTGGGAGGTACTGCTTCCCTCTGCAGTTTTCTGTGGGAATGAGCTGGTAGACACAACATGTATCAGATAGAGATGGTGTGATGATCAGTTTTCTGTGGGAATGAGTGTGATGTATCAGATAGAGATTTGATGTCAGGGAATGAGCTGGTAGACACAACATGTATCAGATAGAGATGGTGTGATGATCAGTTTTCTGTGGGAATGAGCTGGTAGACACAACATGTATCAGATAGAGATGGTGTGATGATCAGTTTTCTGTGGGAATGAGCTGGTAGACACAACATGTATCAGATAGAGATGGTGTGAACAGTTTTCACCAGTAGTTTGGGATAATTGTTTACTAATAAATGACTATTTCTTTAATGATAAACAGCTATGAAACGACTTCATGCATTTATTCAATAGTTTTTCCAAAACTAGATTTGTTATTTTAGTCATTGATAATAAATGTGTTTGGAAAAGCACATTCAAGCCAAATAAATTGATCTGCCAATGAAAAATCAAGTTTGTATAAGAATTTATTCTGGTCAAACTCTTCTCTTTTTTTGTAATGAAATACAAAAAAAGTGTTTCAAGTGACATATTTAGGGGTTTTCTGAAGCTGAACCAGACAGCAAGTTTAAATGAGCATCACAAAGCAAAATCTGACCTATTCTCTAACATGTTTTGTCAGCATAAACAGCTGCGAGACCTGCTAGAGTACTGCAACTTTATTGATCTACTGAATCATTGTAGTTATGGGGGTAACTTTACAGTAAATATAATGCTTTTGTTTAATTCATGGAATTCAAAATAATGTATATTTGTATTTATCTACTCAATACATGTCATGACACCTCTACACATTGGGACAAGCCAAGTTACTTGTCACCAATATTCTCTACATCAAATCAGTGATGACTGTTCAACAGTCTTATGGGCTGGAGATAGAAGAGGCTTCATTCTCTTGGTACCAGCTTTGATGCTCCTGTACTGTCTCCGCCTGATGGTAGCAGAGTGAACAGGCCGTGGCTCGGGTGGCGGAGGTTCTTGATGATCTTCTTAGCCTTCCACAGAGATCTTCTACAATACATATGTAATGGGTTGAAAACTTTAGATACTAAAACAGACACTGCTTTAGTTTTCTTGAACCAAAGTTTATTTGTCGAGATAATCAATCTCACTTTTATATTCTACATGGTTTAGTAGTAGTTAGTCCATCAGTCCAATAATGTCGCTGTTGCACTGTGGTAGTGGGGGACAGGAAGTTCCGGTAGGTGCCCACCATTCTTCGGAATAAAGAAAACGTCAGAACTGTGCTGTCCGTTTATCGTTATTACTACAGGTTTGTAATAGCACGTTTAAACTGTCTAATGTCGAAATAACGTCATAACGTGTTAGATAACACATCCTTCAAGGTAGGATCACGTTTGGGAAAGGTTTTGTCTTGTTTTTCTGTTAAGAACGTGATCAAAAAACTATTTTACAAGCACACGTTTTCATTTGTGAGGCTTTCGTATATAGCTCAGTGTGTTTCGCCTGGGGATGTTCAGTACGACACGTTTTGGAAAGGTGCAGATAGAAATCCTCTGAATAGAACTGACATGATTCCTTAGAATCAGAGGCATGTTTGTTCTACATAATACATGTATATCTGATCGTGGCCAACGTCTCCGTCCTCCCCGCTTGTCCCTACCTATGTGAAGATAGCCACAATAGTGGAATTTACGGTTCAACCTCAAAGTAAAAGTACCTCATTGAAAGTGAGGCAAACGGATAGAAAATAGGGGAATCATGCCATATTTGGACTAGAAACGCTAAACATGGTTGGAATGTTACTTAATTAAAAATGAATTACAATAGTTCATTAAATTGAGAATAAACAGGAAAAACGGTTGAAATCCCACTGTGGATGTATTAGATGCATAATTGCATTGGGGACATTTTTCTACGAACTGAAACGGGTTGGATTGTGCACCCATATAACGGGTGACACCCACAGAATACAATTACCAAGAGTTAACACATATTAATGTCTTAGCTCTTATTGCAGGACTTTGACTGAAAAATCACCTTCCCAGTCAGTCTATTACAGGGGTTCTCCAGTACTATTTGAGAAGGTCCAGTCACACACATTTCCGAGGTGGCAAAGGTCCAGATGGATATTGTCATTTATTTGTGTAGTAACAAACTATCTTGCAATTGTTCAAACTGTTGGCGGAGAGAACATTTAGCAGTTTTAATGCTAATATCCCACAATTCTACACATTAGGATGGGGCTGAGATTTGTTCTCTTTTTTAAAGTTAATTTCCTACAGTTCTACACGTTTCCATGTCTTATGTCTTATGTGTGTTTATATGATACCAGGGGTGGAAGACCCATTCTGGATCCGGACCGAGGTCTGTATTGACACACTCTGGATCCGGACCGAGGTCTGTATTGACCCATTCTGGATCCGGACCCGAGGTCCATATTGACCCACTCTGGATCCGGACCGAGGTCCGTATTGGCCCATTCTGGATCCAGACCGTGGTCCGTATTGACCCATTCTGGATCCGGACCGAGGTCTGTATTGGCCCATTCTGGATCCAGACCGTGGTCCGTATTGGCCCATTCTGGATCCGGACCGAGGTCTGTATTGACCCATTCTGGATCCAGACCGAGGTCCGTATTGGCCCATTCTGGATCCAGACCGTGGTCCGTATTGACCCATTCTGGATCCAGACCGTGGTCCGTATTGACCCATTCTGGATCCAGACCGTGGTCCGTATTGACCCATTCTGGATCCAGACCGTGGTCCGTATTGGCCCATTCTGGATCCGGACCGAGGTCCGTATTGACCCATTCTGGATCCAGACCGAGGTCTGTATTGGCCCATTCTGGATCGTGGTCTGTATTGACCCATTCTGGATCCGGACCGTGGTCTGTATTGACCCATTCTGGATCCGGACCGTGGTCTGTATTGACCCATTCTGGATCCGGACCGTTGTCTGTATTGACCCATTCTGGATCCAGACCGTGGTCTGTATTGACCCATTCTGCATCCAGACCGTGGTCCGTATTGACCCATTCTGGATCCAGACCGTGGTCCGTATTGACCCATTCTGCATCCAGACCGTGGTCCATATTGACCCATTCTGGATCCAGACCGTGGTCCGTATTGACCCATTCTGGATCCAGACCGTGGTCCGTATTGACCCATTCTGGATCCGGACCGTGGTCCGTATTGACCCATTCTGGATCTGGACCGAGGTCTGTATTGACCCATTCTGGATCCGGACCGCCAACAAGGATCTATCTGCAAGCTAACAAGGTAGAACAGTTGAATTGTTATGAACACACCCTGTTTGAAAAGCATGTTAGCCTGTCCACTTTGTTCAGATGTTAAAATCAAGTGGCCTACCTTATTTCTCAGAATGAGAACGAGTTGCCAATACATTATATAATTGTGTTTTCATGCTTATTACACATTTATAAAACACAGACTGGGCATCTGGTATGATGGTCTTTGACTAAAATGCTGCTAGCGGTACCAATGCCGCATGAGACCAACTGAGCATTCATTTTCCAGAATAAATGTTCATTGATACTCTCATTTTAGTAGTGTAACTCTGCTCTCAATCTGAGTAGTTCAGACATAAAAAGGGCATTGATAGAAAAGGTAACTTCTCCTCTATTACAGTAAAATAATGTCTCAATGTGTTTTGGTGTCAATATGAACCAGTCTTTTGGACCAAACCACAAATGCAAATAGTTAGTTAAAACCGCTTGACAGAGGGGCAGAGCACAATTGTCCCAGTGTCGTCCAGGTTTGGCTGTCATTGTAAATAATAATTTGTTCTTAACTGACTTGCCTAGTTAAATAAAGGTTAAATAAAATAGGAAGATGTGGTCTCGCAACTTTCCTGGCGTGAACGGTAGGGGCTTGGTGTGTTTGGATATCCTAGAGGAAGAGGCGAAGCGAGAGAATTCACTCTCACAAAAAATATGTCCAAAATAAGGCCAATGCTTTTTTCTATGGGCTTGTTTTGGACCTAAGCTTGTCCCCTCCCTTCCCGCCTTTGGGACACCGACTCCCATTGTTAGGGCGGAGACGTGCATCTCCTCATTATATACAGATCTCTGGTGTAAATGGGAAGGTGCACACCGCACAGAGACCCGACGGAGACGAGACTAAAAATACAACATGACAACAAGCCGACATAAACGCTCATAAAAATGCAAAATAACAACACCTTGCGATACAGGCATATGGAATATAGCGCAAAAACAAATTAATATTCATTCGATATGTTTACTCCAGTACTGCAGGTGGCGCTAACTCAGTAGCGTCAACGGACTTCAGTTCAGGCAAAGTGGGTGATTGAGAGACAGCATTTCAAGGTCGCTCTACTGTTTTGAAGCTGAATGTGTAGTAGAATCTTTATCTATAATTGTTACTATGGTGTGAAAGGGAAATCCTGTTGTTTTTTGAGTGAAATAATAGTGAAGACAAGGTTATTCAGGAAAATAGTACATAGTGCTGCCTAAAACATACTGCAACCTTGTACTAAATGTTTTTTTGAGTCATTTATGTGAATTTAGGAAATCTACTATAGATTAAGTGCACGTACGTTGTGTAAATTTGTGCACTTGTGTCTAATGTGAATGAATGTTTAGTTGTGAATACTTAACTACCTGATCTGTTGAAATGAGATAATTGAACAAGAAAACATATAATAACTTTTTAGAGAATAAAGTGCCAGAACTGTCAAGACAATAACTTTTGTGTCCGTTTATCTTTATTACTACAGGCCGACTCAGATTAAGTCTGAGGCCGGTAACATCAACAGTGAGGACAAACCCAGCCTGCCCTCTCCTTCCACACTGAGTCCAAACCTACAGTCACTGGGTCCTGATTGTGACAGTGGAGCCCAGTTTGCACTGCAGGATCCAGAGATGGCATCAGTGAAGCTGGAAGACTGCAGTCAAACACTGGAGCTGAATGTCAACATTAAAGATGAAGAAGAGGAGGAGAAGATTAGGACATCTGTTTATCATGATAAAGGCAGGTTCTATCTTACTAAGTTATGACCCAGTCTATTGCTATTGTAAATTCTGTAATTCTGCCATCACATCTCTGAAGAACATCAGACTGTACAACAAAGCTTGTGTTGTTCTTTCCAACACCAGTATTGTCAGCATTTGTTTTATTCACTGGTCTATCTGGAGTGATCAGAGTGGAGACTAAAGAAGTGAAGTAGACAAACTGCCAGTGTTTTAAAGTTCAATTAAATGAGTCTGTGTAGTTACTAACCCTTGTGATAGTGAGTGGAGGATGATATGGCTCATGATTTTCACTCTCAGCTGTCCACTTTTAGAATGGTTGTATTCCCCTTTTGTATTGGACAGTACAGAGCCTTCAGAAAGTATTCACACCCCTTGACTTATTCCACATTGTTGTTACAGCCTAAATTCAAAATGGATGAAATTGATATTTAATATACCCAATACCCCATAATGACATACATATGTATTTAGAAATGTTTGCAAATTTATACAAATTGAAGTGCAGAAATATCTAATTTACATAAGTATTCACACCCCTGAGTCAATACTTTGTAGAAACACCTTTGGCAGCAATTACAGCTGTGAGTCTTTCTGGGTAAATCTCTAAGAATGTTGCACACCTGGATGGTACAATGTTGTACAAATTCTTTAAGCTCTGTCAAGTTGGTTGTTGGTCATTGCTAGGCAGCGATTTTCATGTCTTGCCATAGATTTTCAAGCCGATTTAAGTCAAAACTGTAACTAGGTCACTCAGGAACATTCAATATTGTCTTGGTAAGCAACTCCAGTGTATATTTGGCCTTGTGTTTTAGGTTATTGCCCTTCTGAAAGGTGAATTTGTTTCCCAGTGTCTGTTGGAAAGCAGACTGAACCAGGTTTTCCTCTAGGATTTTGCCGGTGCTTAGCTCTATTCCGTTTCTTTTTATCCCCCCAATAACATTCAAGTCCTTGCTGATGACAAGCATACCCATAACATGATGCAGCTCCCACCATGTGTAGAGTGGGACTCTTGATGTGTTGTGTTGGATTTGTCCCAAACATAACATTTTGTATTCAGGATATGAATATGGTTGCATCACTGCCTGGTATGGCAACTTCTCGGCCTCCGACCGCAAGGCACTACAGAGGGTAGTGCGAACGGCCCAGTACATCACTGGGGCCAAGCTTCCTACCATCCAGGACCTCTATACCAGGCGGTATCAGAGGAAGGCCTTAAAAATGGTCAGACTCCAGCAACCCTAGTCATAGACTGTTCTCTCTGCTACCTCACTGCAAGCAGTACCAGAGCGCCAAGTCTAGGTCCAAGTGGATTCTAAACATCTTCTACCCCCAAGCCATAAGACTCCTGAATACCCCCCCCCTTTATTTTACACCGCTGCTACTCTCTGTCATTATCATCTATGCATAGTCAATTTAATAACTCTACCTTGACCATATTACCTCAACTAACCGGTTCCCCTGCACATGTTATTGTACTGCTGCTCTTTAATTACTTGTTACTTTTATTTCTTACTCTTATCTGTATTTTTTTAAACTGCATTGTTGGTTAGGGGCTTGTAAGTAAGCATTTCACTATAAGGTCTACTTACACCTGTTGTATTCAGCGCGCATGTGACTAATAAAATTTGATTTTTAAAGTTAATTATTTTTGACAGTTTTTTTTTTGCAGTTTACTTTAGTGCTTTAATTCAAACAGGATGCATGTTTTGGAATAGTTTTATTCTGTACAGCTTTGCTTCTTTTCACTATGTTATTGATGTTAATATTGTGGAATAACTACAATGTTGTTGATCCATCCTCAGTCTAACTGTTTTAAAGTCACCATTGTCCTCATGGTGAAAACCCTAAGCAGTTTCCCTCCTCTCCGGCAACTGAGTTAGGAAGGACGCCTGTATCTTTGTAGTGACTGGGTGTATTGATACACCATCCAGAGTTAATTTAATAACTACACCATGCTCAAAGGGATACTCAATGTCTTTTATAAAATGTTTTACACATCTACTAATAGGTGCCCTTCCTTGTGAGGCATTAGAAAATGTCCCTGGTCTTTATGGTTGAAGCTGTGTTTGAAATTCACTACTTGACTGAGGGTCATTTACAGATAATTGTATTTGTGGGTTACAGTGATGAGGGAGTCATTCATAAATCATGATAACCATTATTAATGCACACAGAGTGAGACCATGTGACTTGTTAAGCTTGCCATAACAAAGGGGTTGAATACTTATTGACTCAACGTTATGGGGTGTTCCACTGGTGTTATGGGGTACCCCACTGGTGTTATGGGGTATTCCACTGGTGTTATGGGGTACCCCACTGGTGTTATGGGGTACTCCACTGGTGTTATGGGGTACTCCACTGGTGTTATGGGGTACTCCACTGGTGTTATGGGGTACCCCACTGGTGTTATGGGGTACCCCACTGGTGTTATGGGGTACTCCACTGGTGTTATGGGGTATTCCACTGGTGTTATGGGGTATTCCACTGGTGTTATGGGGTATTCCACTGGTGTTATGGGGTATTCCACTGGTGTTATGGGGTATTCCACTGGTGTTATGGGGTATTCCACTGGCGTTATGGGGTATTCCACTGGTGTTATGGGGTATTCCACTGGTGTTATGGGGTATTCCACTGGTGTTATGGGGTATTCCACTGGTGTTATGGGGTACTCCACTGGTGTTATGGGGTACTCCACTGGTGTTATGGGGTACTCCACTGGTGTTATGGGGTATTCCACTGGTGTTATGGGGTATTCCACTGGTGTTATGGGGTACTCCACTGGTGTTATGGGGTATTCCACTGGTGTTATGGGGTACTCCACTGGTGTTATGGGGTATTCCACTGGTGTTATGGGGTACTCCACTGGTGTTATGGGGTATTCCACTGGTGTTATGGGGTATTCCACTGGTGTTATGGGGTATTCCACTGGTGTTATGGGGTACTCCACTGGTGTTATGGGGTATTCCACTGGTGTTATGGGGTAAGGACTAAACCGTTTTCAGGCCTGCCATATATAACACTTTCTGGCCAACTGGTGGTTTAGTTCCATCTGTCCTCCAACTGGTGGTTTAGAATCTACAGATGTGGTTTTCATATTCAGATGGTAAATAGTCGTAGTAGAATTCATGTTGATACAACAATATCCAATATCTAGTCATGTATCCATGCCCTTGCATGTGTGTGGTATTGTGTGAATGCCAATGATACGATCTCAATTTAATCCATTTTAAATTCAGGCTGAAACACAACACAATGTAGAAAAGGTCCAAGGGATGTGAATTCTTTCTGAACACACTGTATATGAAGTCATATTTTTGTCTCACTGACTGGTTCTTCTGATGTTGTTCACACAGGAGACCATGTTGAGACATTCTCTACACCCAGAGAGAAACAGCAGGAAGATCGCAGAGCTAAGGGGTCTCACCACTGCCCACATTGTGAGGAGATTTTCCCAATTCTATCAAAGCTAAAAATACACCTAAAAATGCAAAGAGGAGAGAATCTGTATTCCTGCACTGACTGTGAGAAGAGCTTCACAACATCAAGGGCTCTGACAGTTCATCAGAGAGAGCACACTGGAGAAAAGTCTTACTCCTGCACTGACTGTGGGAAATGCTTCAATAGATCATCTAAATTAACCATTCATCAGAGAGTGCACACAGGAGAGAAGCCTTACTCCTGCTCGGACTGTGGATCGAGTTTCTCCCAATATGGCCACTTAAAATCACACCAACGTATACACACCGGAGAGAAGCCATACTTCTGCGCTGACTGTGGGAATAGCTTCACAACATCGAGGGCTCTGACAATTCATCAGAGAGTGCACACTGGAGAGAAGCCTTATTTCTGCTCTGATTGTGGAAAGAGTTTCTCCCGATTGGATACCTTAAAAAATCATCAATTAATACATCAAGGACAGAAGCCGTACTCCTGCTCTGACTGTGGGAAATGCTTCATTAAATCAGCTAAATTAACCATTCATCAGAGAGTGCACACTGGAGAGAAGCCTTACACCTGCTCTGACTGTGGAGAGAGTTTCTCCCGATTGGATGCCTTAAAAAGTCACCAACTAATACATAAAGGACAGAAACCTTACGTCTGCTCTGACTGTGGGAAGAGTTTCTCTCAACTGGGCAACTTAAAAACCCACCAACGTATACACTCAGGAGAGAAGCCATTCTCCTGTTCTGACTGTGGGAAGGGATTCTCAGTATCGGGCAACCTAAAAACCCACCAACGTATACATAAAGGAGAAAAGCCATTCTCCTGCTCTGATTGTGGGAAGAGTTTCTCCATGTCAGGCAACTTAAAAACCCACCTACGTATCCATAAAGGAGAGAAGCCTTACTCCTGTTCTGACTGTGGGAAATGCTTCAAAACATCAGCAGAGGTAAATGTTCATTGGAGAACACACACAGGAGAGAAGCCTTACCACTGTGACTGTGGGAAAAGTTTCTCCAGGTTGAATACCTTAAAAACCCACCAACGTATACACACAGGCGAAAAGCCATTCTCCTGCTCTGTCTGTGGGAAGAGTTTCTCTGTATCATGCAACCTAAAAACCCACCAACGTATACACACAGGAGAGAAGCCTTACACCTGCTCTGACTGTGGGAAGAGTTTCTCCATATCGGGCAACCTAAAAACCCACCATTGTATACATAAAGGAGAGAAGCCTTACTCCTGCTCTGCTCGTGGTAAATGCTGAGGTAAACGTTCATCGCAGAACACACAGGAGAGAAGCCTTACCACTGTGACTGTGGACAAGAGTTTCTCCAGATTGTATACCTTATAAACACACCAACATATACATAAAGGAGAGAAGCATCATCAGTTCTCTCAGACCAGCGGAGAGTAAAGTCACTCCATCACTACTTCCTTTATGAGATGAGAATTAAGTAACAGTTCATTTGATCAAAAGAGGAAAGCGTAGCACACTTGTTTCTCACTGTGGAAGAGGAGCGTTTTCTACAACATTAGCCTCTACTTTACTGATCAGTGTGTTTTGTTTGCTTCTACTGTAGAGATATTGAGATCACCATGGATTTGCCCTTAGGATTGAATATCCTCTGAGGTGTGTCTCATTGAAACAATAAAGTGTGAGGGTTGACTGGGTGGTACTGCTTTCATCTAAAGTTTTCTGTGGGAATGAGTTAGTAGATACAACATGTATCAGATAGAGATCATCACATCATCAGTTTTCACCATACATTTGGCTGGATTATTTCTTGCTACTAAATTACTATTTGTTTAATGATTCACAGGCTATTAAATGACTTCATATTTATTAAGTTGTCTTTTTTTAAAACTACATTTGTTATTTTAGTCATTGATGATGAACATGTTTGGATAACTGCATTGATCTGCCAATACATTTTGTACGTGTATTTGTGTTGGTCAATCTCTTGTCTTTTGTATTATTCTTGTGTACAGCTGGCTGGAGTGTTTACGGACATATGGGGGTAGAAGCTGTTAAGGAGCCTTGTTGCTCCGGTACCGCTTGCCGTGCGGTAGCAGAGAGAACAGTCTATGACCTGGGTGATTGGAGTCGTTGACAATTTTTGGGGCTTTCCTCTGACACCGCCTAGTATATAGGTCCTGCTTGGTCCTAGTGGTTTACTGGGCCGTACGCACTACCCTCTGTAGCGCCTTACGGTCAGATGCCAAACAGTTGCCATACCAGGCAGAGATGCAACTGGTCAAGATGCTCTTGATGGTGCAGCTGTAGAACTTTTTCAGGATCTGGGGACCCAAATCTTTTCAGTCTCCTGAGTAGACTGCAATATACTTATTCCTTATCCATGTCTGAATGTCTGAACTAAATCATATCAAAACCATTCAATTGTACAACATGTCTTGTTATCTTTGTAACAAAGTTATATATGTTAATTAAAACAATTATACTATAAATACAGGCAAAATAAACATCCACAGAAATCCCAATTATACTCGATATTCAGCTTGAATCTTTCCAAAACATGTTTAGCGGGTTAACTGCTTTATAAAAAAATCAATAAACATGAGAAAACTATCATCAAGGATGAGGTCATTATAGTCAATCATATCTAAGATCAACCTGAGATTATTACTAATGTGTTAACCATGCAGAAAACCAGATTGTTCTTCATCAGTGATAGGATGTAAACCTAGCTTTAAACTACCAACTACAAGGGCAAATTACTTTCCATCCCAGAATGGAACAAAAAGGGCTAAAAATTGGTGTGGAAAATGATACTGATGAATCGTTGCTTGTTGGAGAACGTTTTTTAGGAAAAGGATGTTCATTTGGGAAACCATTTAGAAGTTGCGGGGACGGTGAACAAGGCACGGGGACGGTGAACAAGGCACGGGGACGGTGAAGAAGGCACGGGGACGGTGAAGAAGGCACGGGGACGGTGAAGAAGACGGTGAAGAAGGCACGGGGACGGTGAAGAAGGCGGTGAAGAAGGCGCGGGGACGGTGAAGAAGGCGCGGGGACGGTGAAGAAGGCACGGGGACGGTGAAGAAGGCACGGGGACGGTGAAGAAGGCGGTGAAGAAGGCGCGGGGACGGTGAAGGAGGCGGTGAAGAAGGCACAGGGACGGTGAAGGAGGCGGTGAAGAAGGCACGGGGACGGTGAAGAAGGCACAGGGACGGTGAAGAAGGCACGGGGACGGTGAAGAAGGCGGTGAAGAAGGCACGGGGACGGTGAAGAAGGCGGTGAAGAAGGCACAGGGACGGTGAAGGAGGCGGTGAAGAAGGCACAGGGACGGTGAAGGAGGCGGTGAAGAAGGCACAGGGACGGTGAAGAAGGCACGGGGACGGTGAAGAAGGCGGTGAAGAAGGCACAGGGACGGTGAAGGAGGCGGTGAAGAAGGCACAGGGACGGTGAAGAAGGCACGGGGACGGTGAAGAAGGCGGTGAAGAAGGCACAGGGACGGTGAAGAAGGCACGGGCGGTGAAGGGACGGTGAAGAAGAAGGCATGGGGACGGTGAAGAAGGCGGTGAAGAAGGCACAGGGACGGTGAAGAAGGCGGTGAAGAAGGCACGGGGACGGTGAAGAAGGCGGTGAAGAAGGCACGGGGACGGTGAAGGCGGTGAAGAAGGCACGGGGGGGAACGGTGAAGAAGGCACTGGGGAAGGGCGGTGAAGAAGGCACGGGGAAGGGTGACGGTGAAGAAGGCACGGGGACGGTGAAGAAGGCAGGGACGGGGAGACGGTGAAGAAGGCACGGGGACGGTGAAGAAGGCGGTGTGAAGAAGGCACAGGTACGGTGAAGAAGGCACGGGGACAGTGAAGAAGGCGCGGGGACGGTGAAAAAGGCACGGGACGGTGAAAAGGCACGGGGGTGAAGAAGGCACGGGGACGGTGAAGAAGGCGGTGAAGAAGGCACGGGGACGGTGAAGAAGGCGGTGAAGAAAGGCGGTGAAGAAGGCACGGGGACGGTGAAGAAGGCACGGGACGGTGAAGAAGGCACGGGGACGGTGAAGAAGGCACGGGGACGGTGAAAAAGGCACGGGGACGGTGAAGAAGGCGGTGAAGAAGGCACAGGGACGGTGAAGAAGGCGGTGAAGAAGGCACGGGACGGTGAAGAAGGCGGTGAAGAAGGCACGGGGACGGTGAAGAAAGGCACGGGACGGTGGTGAAGAAGGCATGGGGACGGTGAAGAAGGCACGGGGACGGTGAAGAAGGCACGGGGACGGTGAAGAAGGCACGGGGACGGTGAAGAAGGCACGGGGACGGTGAAGAAGGCACGGGGACGGTGGGACGGTGAAGAACGGGGACGGTGGGCGGTGAAGAAGGCACAGGGACGGGGACGGTGAAGAAACGGGGACGGTGAAGAAGGCGGTGAAGAAGGCACGGGGACGGTGAAGAAGGCGGTGAAGAAGGCACGGGGACAGGCGGTGAAGAAGGCACAGGGACGGTGACGGTGAAGAAGGCACGGGGACGGTGAAGAAGGCACGGGGACGGTGAAGAAGGTGAAGAAGGCACGGGGACGGTGAAGAAGGCACGGGGACGGTGAAGAAGGCACGGGACGGTGAAGAAGGCACGGGGACGGTGAAGAAGGCACGGGGACGGTGACGGGGACGGTGAAAAGGCACGGGGACGGTGGAGGCGGTGAAGAAGGCACAGGGACGGTGAAGAAGGAAGAAGGCACGGGGACGGTGAAGAAGGCACGGGGACGGTGAAGGCGGTGAAGAAGGCACAGGGGGACGGTGAAGGCGGTGAAGAAGGCACGGGGACGGTGAAGGGACGGGGTGAAGAAGGCACGGGACAGTGAAGAAGGCACGGGGACGGTGAAGAAGGCACGGGGACGGTGAGAAGACGGTGAAGAAGGCACGGGGACGGTGGACGGTGAAGAAGGCACACGGTGAAGAAGGCACGGGGTGGGGACGGTGAAAAAGGCACGGGACGGTGAAGAAGGCACGGGGACGGTGAAGAACGGTGAAGAAGGCACGGGGACGGTGAAGAAGGCACGGGGGTGAAAAAGGCGCGGGGACGGTGAAGAAGGCACGGGGACGGTGAAGAAGGCACGGGGACGGTGAAGAAGGCACGGGGACGGTGAAGAAGGCACGGGGACGGTGAAGAAAAAGGCACGGGACGGTGAAGAAGGCGGTGAAGAAGGCACAGGGACGGTGAAGAAGGCGGTGAAGAAGGCGGTGAAGAAGGCACGGGACGGTGAAGGCAGTGAAGAAGGCACGGGGACGGTGAAGAAGGCATGGGGACGGTGAAGAAGGCACGGGGACGGTGAAGAAGGCACGGGGACGGTGAAGAAGGCACGGGGACGGTGAAGAAGGCGGTGAAGAAGGCACGGGGACGGTGAAGGAGGCGGTGAAGAAGGCACGGGGACGGTGAAGAAGGCGGTGAAGAAGGCACGGGGACGGTGAAGAAGGCGGTGAAGAAGGCACGGGGACGGTGAAGGCGGTGAAGAAGGCACGGGGACGGTGAAGGCGGTGAAGAAGGCATGGGGACGGTGAAGAAGGCACGGGGACGGTGAAGAAGGCACGGGGACGGTGAAGAAGGCACGGGGACGGTGAAGAAGGCACGGGGACAAAAAGGCACGGGGGACGGTGAAGAAGGCACGGGGACGGTGAAGGGGCGGTGAAAAAAGGCGGGGACGGTGAAAAAGGCGCGGGGACGGTGAAAAAGGCACGGGGACGGTGAAGAAGGCACGGGGACGGTGAAGAAGGCAGTGAAGAAGGCACGGGGACGGTGAAGAAGGCACGGGGACGGTGAAGAAGGCAACGGGACGGTGAAGAAGGCAGGGACGGTGAAGAAGGCGGTGAAAAAGGCACGGGGACGGTGAAAAAGGCACGGGACGGTGAAAAAAGGCGGTGAAGAAGGCACGGGGACGGTGAAGGCGCGGGGACGGTGAAAAAGGCGCGGGGACGGTGAAGAAGGCGCGGGGACGGTGAAGAAGGCGGTGAAGAAGGCACGGGGACGGTGAAGAAGGCGGTGAAGAAGGCACGGGGACGGTGAAGAAGGCGGTGAAGAAGGCACGGGGACGGTGAAGAAGGCGGTGAAGAAGGCACGGGGACGGTGAAGAAGGCGGTGAAGAAGGCACGGGGACGGTGAAGAAGGCGGTGAAGAAGGCACAGGGACGGTGAAGAAGGTGGTGAAGAAGGCGCGGGGACGGTGAAGAAGACGGTGAAGAATAGCCACAGTATTAATTGTACTATTAATTGTACTGCACAAGAAATCCAGTAAGATGGACATCCTTATATCTGAATTTGAGGATTTTTTCGGCCTCCTTGACCTCACTGCAACAGAAAAGCAGGCTGATTCAGTCTAATTTAAATGTTGATAGTTTGTATGGATTCGTATTTAAAGTAATATATATTTATTTATTTATTTATTTATTTATTACCCACCTGTAGTGTAGGTGGCAGAATGCCATTATACCAAAAATAAGATGTCGCCAAAGGGTTTTATATCCAAGATAAACTACAGCTTCCAACGGGACCAAATGAGTCATAGTGTGCAGAATAAGCAAGGAGCTGGGCAGAGCCAAGCACGAGCGAGCAAGATCCTATTGGCGCATTCTAGCATTCATCTGCATATTTCGTTCGGTAACACCTCCTTTTTGAAGTGCACTTGTGCAATAACTCAATTCACCTTTGCACGCCTTATAAACGACGCGATTGTTAACTTTTGCAAGGGTGAAGTCTAATTAACCTTATTCTACTCTGTTCATAGCATTTTAGTTTTGGGAACAAAAAACTGTATTGAGATCAGATGTTTCTTCGATGAGAAAATGCTAAAATATCGGCCCAAATCCATCTCTTTCCATCTTCTCCCACTGCCACCCAGAGTGTAATCGTCAAGCGGATGCTTCACATTTATACATCCGGTGAAATATCTGTCTCATTGTTCTATCTGTGATGTCGCTGTTGAACTGTGGTAGTGGAGGAACAGGAAGTAAAAAAAACAACAAAGAAAGCCGCAGAACTGTGCTGTCGAAACGATAGCTTTTGTATTACTACAGGTATGTAATAGCACGTTTAAACCTAATTTCGAAAGAATATGTCATAACATATCAGGTAACAAATCCGTATACTATCATGTTAGGTGTAACGTTTGGTAAAGGTTTTGTGTTTTTCCCCCTGTTAAAACCGAATGAGTGAAGAACGCGATAAAAGTTATTTTACAAGTCACATAGCTCGAGACCTTGGTTTGTCTAAGTGAATGTACATTTCAGCAAGGTCATTTCATAAAGAATCCATTTATTTGACATTTCTAAATTAGTGACGCGAGCTGCTAAAATGGCGGCGCCAATAACTGCGTCACCAGACTTCAGTACAGGCAGTGCGGATGCATCAGAGACAGAGAGTAGGTGAGCGCTCGGAAATCCCGCTCACTGCTCCGGCGTTCCACGTTCTTTCCAAATGCTCGGCTAAAACCTGCATTTAGTTTACAGGAACGAAAATTGCCGCTCCCCTTCATTAAAATCACAACGTAACCAACACCTATCTATTTTTGTGACTACACGGACCTACCATTTTGGTTTTGAAGTATTGAAACCAAGCCATTTGATTTGAATTCAACGTTTTTAATAAACATGAAACGGTGAATGTAAGAAGCGCTCATTTCAAATAGGTTACCTGTCATATTAATAAACAGCATATACCACTATAAATAGGCCAGGTGCCAGACAGGGAGCCTAAGAACGAAATTAATAATTTAGGTTATATAATTTAGGTTATATTATTTCAATTATTTATTTCAAGGCTATAGCCAACAAAGAAACGCATTGTGAAGCGAGCGCGACTAGGGTTGCCAACGTTCTCACTACCAAATAAGGTACAAACGGTGGCGTGCACGGTGACACGGCGGTGTGGGTATGGTGTTATGGGAATGAATATACAGTGTATTCAATTGGAAAGGCCAAAGGCATTATGAGTTATGTGAGCTGGGCAAGTAGCTTTCAGAATGCGATTGTTGTCACTGCTCAATAACTGGTAAACGGAGTGGTGTTTTCCAAAGTTGACATGGGCATTATCTACTGCATAGGCTGTGATGTCTAATATCCTGGTCATGCTTTTCCAGACAGTTCATCAGAGCTTGATGTTTGCCATTTGCAGTTTCATCACTGTCTTCATTAAACAGTTAAGAAACTTGCACTGCACCATCAGACAGAGAAATATCTCACGCACACTGGAAACATGTTTCTATTTCCCTTGTTTGAGGCATCACTGGCAAATGAGAAATACACGCTCACCTTCCGTAGGAGGCAGATCATCATCATTTTCCGCAGTAGACGTCACGAAGAATGTGCCGATATTGCTAGCGCCTTTAGCTAACGTGGCCTTCTAGTGCATTTCTGTGGCTGCATGCGGAGTTAGGTCACTCTCCCCTCCATTGGCCAATTGAGAATTCCTGACGGCATAAAGTACAGAAAGCTTTCGTCGAGTCACCACTGACGGGCTGAATCCACGTCTTTGTTACTTCACGTTGTTTGTTGTAGCTGCACAGCCTTTCTTGCAGGTTGATCCATATTTCCTTGATATGCAAAACCGAGCGAACAACAACATACATTACTTTGCAGGAATTGGCGCGTTTACGTTATACTGTGATTGGATGAATATACGGGACAGGGGAGGTCCCGTATGGGACAAAACCATTTAGCCCAATATAAGGGACATCCCGGTTAATACGGGACAGTTGGCAACCCTAAGTGCGACACTAGACTGGTAGCGAGTCAGGGACATTAAGCGCTCAGCATTTTAACAGCATTTAGTTGTATTAAATCAGTCTATAATAATATAGAATATACAGTGCATTCAGACCCCTTGACTTTTCCCACATTTTATTACATTACAGTCTTATTCTGAAATGGATTAAATAGTTTTTTTTCTTCGTCAATCTACACACAATACCCCATAATGACATCACAATACCCCATAATGACATCACAATACCCCATAATGACATCACAATACCCCATAATGACAAAGCAAAAACCGTTTTTTTTAGACATTTTTGTCAATTTATTCAAAAAAGTATATATAGTATATATATATAATTTCCATATTCAGACCCTTTACTCAGTACTTTGTTGAAGCACCTTTGGCAGAAGCCTTGAGGCTTCTGGGTATGACGCTACAAGCTTGGCAAACCTGTATTTGGGGAGTTTCTCCCATTCTTCTCTGCAGATCCTCTCAAGCTCTGTCAGGTTGGATGGTTAACGTCGCTGCACATATATTTTCAGGTCTCTCCCAAGATGTTCGATTGGGTTCAAGTCCAGGCTCTAGCTTGGCTACTCAATGACATTCAGAGACTTGTCCCGAAGCCACTCTTGTGTTGTCTTGGCTGTGTGTTTAGGGTCATTGTCCTGTTGGAAGGTGAACCTTCGCCCCAGTCTGGGGTATTGAGTATTCTGGAGCAGGTTTTCATCAAGGATCTCTCTGTACTTTGCTCTGTTCATCGTTCCCTCGTTCCTGACTAGTCTCACAATCCCTGCCTCTGAAAAACATCCCCACAGCATGATGCTTCCACCGGATGTGACGCTTGGCATTCAGGCCAAAGAGTTCAATCTTGGTTTAATCAGACCATAAAATCTTGTTCCTCATGGTATGAGAGTCTTTAGGTGCCTTTTGGTAAACTCCAAGCAGTCTGTCATGTGGCTTTTAATGAGGAGTGGCTTCCATCTGGCTACTCTGCCATAAAGGCCTGATTGTTGGAGTGCTGCAGAGTTTGTTGTCCTTCTGGAAAGTTCTCCCATCTCCACAGAGGAACTCTGGAGCTCTGTCAGAGTGACCATCGGGTTCTTGGTCACCTCCCTGACCAAGGCCCTTCACCGCCGATTGCTAAGTTTGGCCGGGCGGCCAGCTCTAGGAATAGTCTTGGTGGTTCCAACTTCTTCCATTTAAAAATAATGGAGGCCGCTATTCTTGGGGACCTTCAATGCTTCAGAAATTTTGTTGGTACCCTTCCCCAGATTTGTGCCTCGACACAATCCTGTCTCGGAGCTCTATGGACAATTCCTTCGAACTCATCGCTTGGTTTTTGCTCTGACATGCACTGTCAACTGTGGGACCTTATATAGACAGGTGTGTGCCTTTCTATATCATGTTCAATCAATTGATTTTTACCACATGTGGACTCTAATCAAGTTCTAGAAACATCTCAAGGATGATCAGTGGAAACAGGATGTACCTGAGCTCAATGTCAAGTCTCATAGGAAAGGGTCTGAATACTTATGTAAATGAGGTATTTCTATATATTTTTTTGAATATATTTGCTAAAATGTATAAAAACCTGTTTTTGCTTTGTCGTTATGGGTTATTGTGATGTCATTATGGGTTATTGTGTGTCGATTGATGAGGAGAAAAAAATGATTGAATCCATTTTAGAATAAGGCTGTAACGTAACAAC
The DNA here is from genome assembly GCF_036934945.1 of Oncorhynchus masou masou. Lineage (NCBI taxonomy): Eukaryota > Metazoa > Chordata > Actinopteri > Salmoniformes > Salmonidae > Oncorhynchus > Oncorhynchus masou. Next base: position 417,204 of record NW_027013106.1, read on the forward strand.
GTTTTGAAAAAAGGAAGGGGTCTGAATACTTTCTGAATGCTCTGGAGGCTGTGACTTGCTTCGGCTCAGTGACTTTGAATTTATATTTAGAAACACCAGTTTGGCCAGAGTTTGTTTGCTTCTGGTTCATGTGATGGTGCCTGGAGAGCAGGCCAGCAGCGGAGGATATCCTCTCCGCACTTGCAGAGCCGCTGGGGATGGCAAACACCTTTTTGGCCACAGAGTTGTTGGATGCAGAGTTGTTGTTTTGCCTATAGATAGGCCTTAAAGTTTTTAGGCAAAATAACTCAAACCTAAATATAAAGCTCCTTGAAAGTGTGACTATGCCAGGCCTATTGGGCCTAATTCAATTATGGCCTATTGTATAGATAATTATTATAATTCTTTTTAAATTTTACCTTTATTTTACTAGGCAAGTCAGTTAAGAACAAATTCTTATTTTCAATGACGGCCTAGGAACAGTGGGTTAACTGCCTGTTCAGGGGCAGAACGACAGATTGTGTACCTTGTCAGCTCGGGGATTTGAACTTACAACCTTTTGGTTACTAGTCCAATGCTCTAACCACTAGGCTACCCTGCCGCCCCCATAATAGAACCAAAATGAAGGAAACTTTTAAGATATCTGATTTTTAGCTTATAAATACTTTGCTACAATGACACATTTCATTAGCTACCCACCTCGTTCCTTTCTGTGAGCATGTGCATGTAGTAAAGTACACCATCATGCTTTCAGGATGTATCTTTTCAGATTCCACTATGGTTCTTTAGTTGTGGACATTACATCACAAGAAATGGCTCTTGGTCCTCATCTTTTGTAAGTCACCTTGATTTTGCACCTGTGTTTAAAAAAAATCAGTTTCTTTATGAAAATATTTAGCGAACTCCCATGACTGTAGCTAAAGCAAGGGGTTATAGCAGCACACAAGTAGACTACCAATACATGCTGGGCCCTGAGCTCATGAAGTGAGCGCTGCTGGAGAGAGATTGGAGCAGGCGAGAAGGCTGACACTCCAGCCGGTGGGCATCTTGCTCCGTGCCCCAGGCAGAATGAGCTCTTACTCTGATCAGAGAGAGAGAGAGAGAGACACTTTCATGGTCGCACTACTGTTTTGAAGCTGAATGTAATGATTATCAGTTTTCTACATGTGTACTAATGTTCAGACACTTAAGTTGTTTCTGTCTTGATCTATAATTGTTCATATGGTGTGAATGGGAAATACAATGTGTGTGACTGAAATAATAGTTAAGACCAGGTTATTGTAAAATAGCACATAGTGCTGCTTAAAATATACTAACTTTGTACTAAATGGGCTTTGTCATTTATTTGAAATCAGGATATCTACTATAGGTTACGTGTCATTTTAAAGTGTGTACTTTGTGTCTAATGTGAATGAATGAATGTTTTGTTCTCAATGCTTAGGTACCTGATCTATTGAAGTGAGAATTGAATCATATATTTTTAGAGAATAAAGAAAGTGCCAGAACTGTCAAGACAATAACTTTTCGTGACTGTTTCTCAATGTTACTACAGGACGACTAGAATTAAGTCTGAGGCCGGTAACATCAACAGTGAGGACAAACCCAGCCTGCCTCTCTCCTTCCACACTGAGTCCAAACCTACAGTCACTGGGTCCTGATTGTGACAGTGGAGCCCAGTTTGCACTGCAGGATCCAGAGATGGCATCAGTGAAGCTGGAAGACTGCAGTCCAACAATGGAGCTGAATGTCAACATTAAAGATGAAGAAGAGGAGGAGAAGATTGGGGAATCTGTTTCTCATGGTAAGAGCGGGTTCTATCTAAGTTTGTTGTTCGTTCCAACTTCCCACTGTGAATGAAACGTTGCAGTAGAACTGTTTCAATGAGAAGGTAGATATTATTTAATGCTACTGAGACTTGCCTGGTTTAACATTAGTAAAGGGAGCGTTTTATTCACTGGGCTGTCTGGAGTGTTCAGAGTGTAGACTAAAGAAGTTAAGTAGACAAACTGTCAGTGTTTTAAAGTTCTATGAAATGAGTCTGTGTCATTACTAACCCTTGTGATAGTGAGTGGAGGATGATATTAAATGAGTCTGTAGTTACTAACCCTTGTGATAGTGAGTGGAGGATGATATTAAATGAGTCTGTAGTTACTAACCCTTGTGATAGTGAGTCTGTAGAGTGATGATGGAGGATGATATTAAATGAGTCTGTAGTTACTAACCCTTGTGATAGTGAGTGGAGGATGATATTAAATGAGTCTGTAGTTACTAACCCTTGTGATAGTGAGTGGAGGATGATATTAAATGAGTCTGTAGTTACTAACCCTTGTGATAGTGAGTGGAGGATGATATTAAATGAGTCTGTAGTTACTAACCCTTGTGATAGTGAGTGGAGGATGATATGAAATGAGTCTGTGTAGTTACTAACCCTTGTGATA